>NC_063256.1:22975330-23038785 GCF_019578655.1 Ricinus communis
AAGTGGGCCAATTACAAGATCTAATGTCGAACGCATGAAGGAGGCTCTTAATGGACTTGTTCAAGAGATTTGGGCCAAGGATACATTAACCCATGGAGAGTTAGATTTAATTAAGGATCCTAGCCTTATTAATTTAATTCAATATGACGGGGTTAATGAAACCAAGCATGGGCCGAATATGTGTGCACAAGGGGGAGAGCTTAATACATAAATAGGGAACAAGGGAAACACCACTTTAGCTTCCTATTTAGCTAAAGGGACTTCCAAATTAAATAGGAAGCACGGGAGCACGTTTTTAGCTTCCTCTCTTTGCCGAATTAGAGTATTCTTCATTGGGAAATAAGGAGGTAGCTCCACACTTTATTATTTAGGAAGTTTTGCTTGATTTTTTTAGTCATTCCTTATTTAGTAAAGATTGACTATTCCTTATTCTATTATTTAGGAAACTTTTATTTAGCATATCTTTTAGATAATTTCTAATTAGTTTATTTCCTTTATGCTATTTAGGAATTAGATTTATTTCTTTCACTATATAAACTAAGTGTAACCATATTATTGAAGTGAATGAATATTTTAAGTTGAACATATTTGTGAGAATTATTCTTGCTTAGTTATTCGGAAGAACTTCGAACTTATCAAGAACTTGTCCTTGTGGCGTTCAACATAGACTTATCACTCACCTTCCACCTTTCTTGAGTGTGGCGTCAACAATCTTTCTTATACTAAGGTTCAAGGTACAAGTTATCTTTGGCTCAAGGTTATCAAAGTTCAGATTTAGCTTTCTTGGGAATTTTATTCCAATTCCGCGTGCTGGGTCTTGTGACATGTTGCCTAGGTTCCCATCAGTTGGTATCAGAGCTAAGTCTTTAAATCTGTTCTATCTATCCTTTACTTTATTGTGTTATTCTTTTAATTTTTTATTTCTATAAATTTCTAGTCTTGTTCTTTCCTATAGTCGGAATTTTCTTTTTTGTTTCTTAAAACCAAAAGTTTCTCTTTAAATTTCTATCCCAAAATTTCATTTTCTTGTATTCTTGAGTTTCTTTTGTTAGATCTAGTGTGTGTGATTATATATAAAAGGAAAAATAGGTTGCCTGTTTCAAAATCAAAAGAGTGGTGAAAGGCTTATTTGAACATAAACGCTAGAGTTTGACATATTTGAGTGCAAACACAAGAGCTTGTGTGCATTGTGAGATGTTTCATTAAGAGGAGTTTGCTAGACAACATTATGAAAAGTCTCTACGAAAGTTTTGTACTCCTAAACCTAACCAAAGAGGTTAGCAAGACAACCATGTCAAGTTAAGGATGGTGAAATTTCAATAGAGATAAAATCGATAAGAAGTAGCTTTGGATCATGCAAGCATGATTTTGAACATTTGAAGAGGTTAACTAATAGCTTTCTTAAGCATCTTGAAGATAAAATATAATCTGAGCCATCTTTGGAGACTAATGTTGATGATGTTAAAGAGATAATATGCTATCCTGAAGAAGATATAGATTCTTATGGGTGGATGATTGAAAATGGTGAAAAGGACAACGATTTTCTATCTTTGAGCGAATCTAAAATTGAAGAGGTCAAAGTTGAAGATGAGGCAAAGGTTGAGAAAAGTGCAGAAGTGTTACAAGATGCCATTGAACATGTTGATTTTATTGGAATTGAAAATATTCTTTATTCTAAAATTCCTCTAACCACTTTTATGAAAGAATTGTAGGTTAATAAAGAGTTCATAAATATTTTAATCATATGTTTGGTTCTTTCATAATATTTTGGCAAGATTCGAGAACCAATCTTTTCAAAGAAAGAAGGAATAATGCGAATCAAGAGTGAAGACTCAAGTCATGATCCAATCACAAACATAGGACCAAAGCCTGCACCAAGCTCAAGGGATCCTTTACACATTCAAAGTGGGCCAATTACAAGATCTAAAGCCAAACGCATGAAGGAGGCTCTTAATGGACTTATTCAAGAGATTTGGGCCAAGGATATATTAACCCATGGAGAATTAGATTTAATTAAGGCTCCTAGCCTTATTAATTTAATTCAATATGATGGGCTTAATGAAACCAAGCATGGGTCGAATATATGTGCACAAGGGGGAGAGCTTAATACATAAAGAGGGAACAAGAGAAACACCACTTTAGCTTCCTATTTAGCTAAAGGGACGTCCAAATTAAATAGGAAGCATGGGTGCACGTTTTTAACTTTCTCCCTTTGCCAAATTGGAGTATTCTTCATTAGGAAATAAGGAGGTAGCTCCACACTTCATTGTTTAGGAAGTTTTGCTTGATTTATTAATCAATCCTTATTTAGTAAAGATTGACTATTCCTTATTCTATTACTTAGGAAACTTTCATTTAGCATATCTTTTAGATAATCTTTAATTAGTTTATTTCCTTTATGCTATTTAGGAATTAGATTTATTTTTTTTCATTATATAAACTAAGTGTAACCATATTATTGAAGGGAATGAATATTTTGAGTTAAACATATTTGTGAGAATTATTCTTGCTTGGTTCTTTGGAAGAACTTCAAACTTATCAAGAACATGTCCTTGTGGCGTTTAACATCGACTTATCACTCACCTTCTACCTTTCTTGAATGTGGCATCAACAATCTTTCTTATACTAAGGTTCAAGATATAAGTTATCTTTGGGTCAAGGTTATCAAATTTCAGATTTAGCTTTCTTGGGAATTTTATACCAATTCCGCGTGTTGGGTCTTGTCACAAATAGCCAAGGTTCACATCACTTTCTTTATTTATTAGTATGCATTTAGCTTCTAGTTTCTTTTTCTTATGGAATGATGGATTTCGCACCATTAAAACCGCATGTAACCAAATACTTGAGGCTAATGAGCATACTATTTCAGTATTCTACCTTGTGGGAAATCAAGTTATGGGTTCTTTCAAGAACATTGCGAGCTAATCACGAGTCGACTTAGCAAACATACACTTATCGCTCGCATCCTTCCTTTCTTTTGTGCTCTTTGTCTACCCTAGTGTCTAATTCAATTTGATTTGCTTCTTACAGTCAGCCATACCGAGAAGAACAAAGAACTTGCGATCTCTTTCCTTTCTTTTGTGCCTTTCTTTCTAATCTTTGTTTAGTATGATGGTTTAGTTCTATTTGGGGAGCATAAGCACGAGTGTCGAGTGAAAGCACGTGTAAGCGACAAGTATAGGCATAGATCCATTGCTGGGACAAATAGGAGGAAATTAAATTAGTTGATCGAGTATTGATATCATTTTCGAATGAAATGAAATCAGTTGATTGAGCTTTGATATCATCCTCAAATGATCTCAGTCAAATCTTTTGGAGGAAGGAGGGAACGACGAGAATTGAGGCACGCCCAAATTCAGGACTTGGACCACTGGGATCTCCATCATTCCTTGTTCCTCTCAGCACGAGGACTCCTGATGGCACAAGGATGAGCATAAAGAATCATGAGAAGGCAGTTGACAAGCGTGGCCGGTGGCATTGATGCTTTGCTTGATCATCAAGCATGACGAGATGTAAATCCACGTACGAAAAAGAGAAATCATGTTGTTTTCGATTAATCCAAGCATGATACACGCAGGGAACACGACCGTTTTGATGTCTGGGACATATACAATGAAGTAATTTGGGTCAGAGTGTTATTGGGGAGGCCCACACCAATTTCTCCTTGTTTTCGTTAAGCTGGCTCATAGAATCTAGGACTACGGTTGACCAGTCAACTCCTCTCTAGTTCTTGATTTGACTTTAGTTTATTGATATTTATTTATTTATTAATTTGTATTTAGCTTCTAGTTTTTTTTTCTTATGTAATGAGGAATTTTGCACCATAAAAACCGCATGCAACCGAATACTTGAGGCTAATGAGCATACTATTTCAGTTTTCTACCTTGCGGAAAATCAAGTTATGGGTTCTTTCAAGAACTTTACGAGCTAATCATGAGTCGCCCTCGCAAACATAGACTTATCACTCATGTCTTTCCTTTCTTTTGTGTTCTTTCTCTACCCTAGTATCTAAATTAAATCGATTTGATCCTTACGCCCAGCCGTACGGAGAAGAACAAAGAACTTGTGAACTCTTTCCTTTCTTTTGTTCCTCTCTTTCTAATCTTTGTTTAGTATGATGGTTTGGTTTTATTTGGCGAGTATAAGCACGAGTGTCGAGTGAAAGCGCGTGTAAGCGGCAAGCATAGGCACAGATCCATTGCTAGGACAAATGCAAGGAAATTAAAAGGAAATTGAAATTCTTGAAATAGTTGATCGAAGATTGATATCATTCTTGAATCATGGGATCATTCCTTATTCCTACTTGATGGCACAAGGATTAGCATAAAGAATCATGAGAAGGCAATTGTCATATGTTTGCTTGATCATCATAAATCCACGCTGAAAGGGAGAAATCATGTTATTTTCGATTAATCAAGCGTAATGAATGTCGGAGTAAGGAGAGGTCCTTGATTGGCCTCATAAAATCTAGGACTACGTTGACCACCAACTCCTATCTAGTTCTTGATTTGACTTTAGTTTTTCATCTTTATTTATTTATTAATTCATTTTTAGATTCTAGTTTCTTTTCTTAAGGAATGAGGGATTTTGCATCATAAAAATCGCATGCAACCTAGAATATTTGAGGCTAATGAGCATACTATCAGTTTCACCTTATGGGAGAGCAAAACATAGACTTATCATCTACCCTTCCTTGAGAAGAATAAAGATTCTAGTTTCTAATCTGATTTCTTTCCTATCTTTTGTGCCTCTCTTTCTAATCTATGTTTATTATGATGGTTTGGTTCTATTTGGTGAGCATGCAAAGGAGCAGGCACGCATCCATTGCTTGGACAAATGCAAGGAAATTAAATTCATTGATCGAGTATTGATATCATCGAATGAAATAAAATCAGTTGATCGAGTAGTGATATCATTCTCGAATGATCTTGGTCGAATCTTATGGAGGAAGGAGGAACGATGAGAATCGAGGCACCCAAATTCAGATCCATTGGGATCTTCAACATTCCTTATTCCTCAGCACAAGGTGGCACAAGAGAAGGCGCTTGAATCAGCTTCGATGAATACAAGCGCAAGGGAGAAATCATGTTGTCTTTTATTAATACAAGCAGGAATGCAACCGTTTTGATATCTAGGACGCATACAATGAAGTAATTTGGATCAGAGTGTTATTAGGTAGGCCCACACAAATTTCTCCTTGTTTTCATTAAGCGGGCTCATAGAGTCTAGGACTACAATTGACCAGTCAACTCCTCTCTGGTTCTTGATTTGACTTTAGTTTATTCATCTTTCTTTATTTATTAATTCGTATTTAGCTTCTAGTTTCTTTTTCTTATGGAATGAGGGATTTCACAGCATAAAAACTGCATGCAACCGAATACGAATTATCATACTATTTCAGTTTTCTACCTTGTGGGAAATCAAGTTATGGGTTCTTTCAAGAACTTTGTGAGCTAATCACGAGTCAACCTCGCAAACGTAGACTTATCGCTCGTGTCCTTCCTTCCTTTTGTGTTCTTTGTCTTCTCTAGTGTCTAATCAATTTGATTTGCTCCTTACGCCTACCCGTATGGAGAAGAACAAAGAACTTGCAATTTCTTTCCTTTATTTTGTGCCTCTCTTTTTAATCTTTGTTTAATATGATAGTTTGGTTCTATTTAGGGAGCATAAGCACGAGTGTCGAGTGAAAGCATGTGTAAGCGGCAAGCATAGGCATAGAACCATTGCTTGGACATTGCAAGCAAATTGCAAGTTAGTTGATTATTTGATTTGATCTTGATCGACTAAAATGAAATCTCTCTTTGGAGGAAGGAGGGAACAACGAGAATCGAGGCACACCCAAATTCAAGACTTGGACCATTGGGATCTTCATCATTCCTTGCTCCTCTCGGCACAAGGATTAGCGTAAAGAATCATGAGAAGGCAATGACAAAGCTTGGACAAGATCATCGAATGGATGCTTTCTTCATGAAATCCAAGCATGTGAATGGGAGAAATCATTGTTGATGATGCAAGATACAATGAAGTAAGACCTTGATGTTTTGATTAATTTACGAAGGACTCGGTGAATCTTAATCTCGGGACTATGGTTGATGGTTCTTGATTTAACTTTACTTTATTCATCTTTCTTTATTTATTAATTCATATTTACTTTCTAGTTTTCTCTTATACTAACCAAACTAGTACAATGAATCCTACACCAATAAGGAGTCTTGATGATGCAAATCCTACTAGCTCAAGAAATTCTAATCCAATAAGGAGTCCTGACTCAACTAGGAATCCTAATCCTGCACGGAGTCCTGATGATATTAGGAGTTTAAGTAACAAAAGGAATCCTAATTCAACTAAGAGTCATAGCTCGATTCAACTTGCAAGTCAATGAGCTTAGTCAAATTCATAAATATACACGTTTTATAGGGTTATTTTCTTATATAGATAAATATACACCTTTAATGGGGTTGTTTTCTCATATTATAAAATAAACTTATTTAAGTGGTTGTTTTCCCATACTAAAAAATATACCAAAATTACGGGGTTATTCTCTCCGATTGATAAATATCCCCATATTATGGGGTTGTTTTCTCATATTAAAAAATTTATCTCTTCTACGAGGCTATTTTCTCAGAGTTGCAATTGTACTACTTTTACGAGGATATTTTCTTTTATTGATAAATATACCACTTTTACGGGATTTTTTTTCTCATATTAAATTATTAGTAGTATTATGGGGTTGTTTTGTCAAATTCATAAATTTACACGTTTTACGGGATTAATTTCTTATATCGACAAATATACCCATTTTACGGGATTGTTTTCTCATATTCTAAAATTAACCTATTTAAGGGGTTGTCTTCCTGTTCTAAAAAATATACCAAAATTACGGGGTTATTTTCTCCAATTGATAAATATTCCCATATTACGGGGTTGTTTTCTCATATTAAAAAATTTACCTCTTCTACGAGGCTGTTCTATCAGACTCGCACTTACACTACTTTTACGGGGTTATTTTCTCAGATTCATAAATATACATGTTTTACGGAGTTATTTTCTCATATTGATAAATATTCCACTTTTACAGGGTCGTTTTTTCATATAAATTATTAGCACTATTATGGAGTTGTTTTGTCAAATTCATAAATGTACACGTTTTACAAGGATATGCTTTTATATCCACAAATATACTCCTTTTACGGTGTTGTTTTCTCATATTATAAAATTAACCCACTTAAGGGATTGTTTTCTTATACTCACAAATATACTAAAATTACGAGGTTATTTTCTCCGATTGATAAATATCCTGGTATTACGGGGTTGTTTTCTCATATTAAAAAATTTGCCCCTTCTATGAGGCTGTTTTCTCAAACTCGCATTTACACTATTTTTACGGGTTATTTTTTCAGATTCATGAATATACATGTTTTACGGGGTTATTTTCTTATATTGATAAATATACCACTTTTACGGGGTCGTTTTCTCATATTAAATTATTAGCACTATTATGGGGTTGTTTTGTCAAATTCATAAATTTACACGTTTTACGGGGCAATTTTCTTATATTGTTAATTATACCACTTTTACAAGGTCTTTATCTCATATTAAATTATTAGCTTATTATAGGGTTGTTTTATCAAATTCATAAATTTACATGTTTTATGGGGTTATTTTCTTATATCGACAAATATACCCCTTTTACAGTTGTTTTCTCATACTCTAAAATTAACTCATTTAAGGGGTTGTTTTCCCATACTCACAAATATACCAAAATTACATGGCTATTTTCTCCGGTTGATAAATATCCCCGTATTACGGGGTTGTTTTCTCATATTAAAAAATTTACCCCTTCTACGAGGCTGTTTTCTCAAACTCCCAATTACACTATTTTTACGGGGTTGTTTTCTGAGATTCATAAAAATACACGTTTTAAGGGGTTATTTTCTTATATTGATGATTATACCACTTTTACGGGGTCGTTTTCTCATATTAGATTATTAACACTATTATGGTATTATTTTGTCAAATTCTTAAATTTACATGTTTTACGGGGTTATTTTCCTATATCAACAAATATACCCCTTTTACGTGGTTATTTTCTCATACTCTAAAATTAACCCATTTAAGGGGTTGTTTTCCCATACTCACAAATTTACCAAAATTACGGGGTTATTTTCTCCGATTGATAAATATCCCCGTATTACGGGATTGTTTTCTAATTTTTATAAATATACACTTCTTATAGGGTTGTTTTGTCATATTAAAAAATTTACCCATTGTACGAGACTGTTTTATCAGACTAGCATTTACACTACTTTTACGGGTTGATTTTTCATATTCATAAATATACAGGTTTTATGGGGTTATTTTCTTATATTGATAAATATGCCACTTTTACGCAGTTGTTTTCTCATATTAAATTATTAGCGCTATTATGGGGTTTTTTATTCAAATTCAGAAATATACATGTTTTACGAGGTTATTTTCTTATATCATTAAATATACCCCTTTTGCGACATTATTTTCTCATATTATAAAATTAACCCATTTAAGGGGTTGCTTTCTCATACTCACAAATGTACCAAAATTACGGGGTTGTTTTCTCATATTAAAAAATTTACCCCTTCTACGAGGCTGTTTTCTCAGACTCTCAATTACACTATGTTTACAGGTTTGTTTACTCAGATTCATAAATATATATGTTTTACGGGGTTATTTTCTTATATTGACAAATATACCACTTTTACGGGTTCGTTTTCTCATTTTAAATTATTAGCACTATTATGGGACTGTTTTTCAAATTCATAAATATACACGTCTTACGGGGTTATTTTTTTATATCAAAAAATATACACCTTTTACGGGGTTGTTTTCTTATATTATAAAATTAACTCATTTAAGGGGTTGTTTTCCCATATTAAAAAAAATACACCAAAATTACGGGGTTATCTTCTCCGATTGATAAATATCCCCATATTGCAAGGTTGTTTTCTCACAATAAAAAATTTACCCCTTTTACGAGGCTGTTTTCTCAAGCTCTCAATTACACTACTTTTACGAGGTTATTTTCTTATATTGATAAATATACCACTTTTACGGGGTCGTTTTTTCATATTAAATTATTAGCACTATTATGGGGTTGTTTTGTCAAACCCTAAAATTAAACTATTGAAGGGGTTATTCTCCCATATTCACAAATATACCAAAATTATGTGGTTATTTTCTCCGATTGATACATATCCCCGAATTACGGGTTTATTTTCTCCAATTGATAAATATCCCTGTATCACGGTGTTGTTTTGTCATATTAAAAAATTTACCCCTTCTACGAGGCTATTTTCTCAGACTCGCAGTTACACTACTTTTATGGGGTTGTTCACTCAGATTCATAAATATACATGTTTTACGGGGTTATTTTCTTATATTGATAAATATACCACTTTTACGGGTTTATTTTCTCATATTAAATTATTAAAACTATTATGGGTTTTTTTTAAATTCATAAATATACACGTTTCACGGGTTATTTTCTTATATCGACAAATATACACCTTTTACGGGGTTGTTTTCTCATATTATAAAAATAACTCATTTAAGGGGTTGTTTTCCCATACTAAAAAATATACTAAAATTATGGGGTTATTTTCTCAGATTGATAAATATCCCCATATTGCGAGGTTGTTTTCTCATATTAAAAAATTTACCCCTTCTATGAAGCTGTTCTCTGAGGTTCGCAATTACACTACTTTTACGAGATTATTTTCTTGTATTAATAAATATACCACTTTTACGGGGTCGTTTTCTCATATTAAATTATTAGTACTATTATGGGGTTGTTTTGTCAAAGTCTAAAATTAAACCATTTAAGGGGTTATTCTCCCAAATTTATAAATATACCAAAATTACGTGGTTATTTTGTTCAATTGATATATATCCCCATATTACGGGTTTATTTTCTCCGATTGATAAATATTCCCGTATCACAGGGTTGTTTTCTCATATTAAAATGTTTACCCGTTCTACGAGGCTGTTTTCTCATACTCGCAATTACACTACTTTTACGGGGTTGTTTTCTCAGATTCATAAATATACACGTTTTATGGGGTTACTTTCTTATATTGATAAATATACCACTTTTACGGGGTCATTTTCTCATATCAAATTATTAGCACTATTATGGGGTTGTTTTATCAAATTCATAAAAATATACATTTTATGGGGTAATTTTCTTATATCGACAAATATACACCTTTTTTTATGGGGTTGTTTTCTCATATTATAAAATTAACTCATTTAAGGGGTTGTTTTCCCAAACTAAAAAATATAACAAAATTATGAGGTTATTTTCTTCGATTGATAAATATCCCATATTGCACGGTTGTTTTCTCATATTAAAAAATTTACCCCTTCTACGAGGCTGTTTTCTAAGACTCGTAATTACACTACTATTATGAGGTTTTTTTCTTATATTGATAAATATACCACTTTTACAGGGTTATTTTCTCATATTAAATTATTAGCACTATTATGTGTTATTCTCCCATATTCATGTCAAACTTTAAAATTAAACCATTTAAGGTGTTATTCTCCCATATTCATAAATATACCAAAAATTACAGGGTTATTTTCTCTAATTGATTCATATCCCCGTATTACGGGTTTATTTTCTCTGATTGATAAATATCCCTGTATTACGGAATTGTTTTCTCATATTAAAAAATTTACCCCTTCAACGAGGCTGTTTTGTTGGACTCGCAGTTACTACTTTTACGGGGTTGTCTTCTGAGATTCAGAACTACACATTTTACGGGATTATTTTCTTATATTGATAATTATACCACTTTTACAGGGTCGTTTTCTCATATTAAATTATTAGCACTATTATGGGGTTGTTTTGTCAAATTCCTAAATTTACACGTTTTACAGGGTTATTTTCTTATATCGACAAATATACTGCTTTTACAGGGTTGTTTTCTCACACTCTAAAGTTAACCCATTTAAGGGGTTGTTTTTCCATACTCACAAATATACCAAAATTATGGGTTATTTTCTCCGATTTATAAATATCCCTGTATAACGAGGTTGTTTTCTTATATTAAAAAATTTACCCCTTCTACGAGGCTATTTTCTCAGACTCGCAGTTACACTATTTTTACAAGGTTATTTTTTGAGATTCATAAATACACTCATTTTACGGGGTTATTTTCTTATATTGATAAATATAAAAATTTTATGAGGTTATTTTCTGATATGAAATTATTAACACTATTATAGGGTTGTTTTGTCAAATTCATAAATTTATACGTTTTACAGGGTTATTTTCCTATATCGACAAATATACCCCTTTTATGGGGTTGTTTTCCCATACTCACAAATATACCAAAATTACGGGGCTATTCTTTTCAATTGATAAATATTTCCGTGCTACGGCGTTGTTTTCTCATATTAAGAAATTTACCCCTTCTACGAGGCTGTTTTCTCAGACTCGCAATTACACTACTTTTATGGGGTTTTCTCAGATTCATAAATATACACGAATTACGGGGTTATTTTCTTATATTGATAAATATACCATTTTTTCAGGGTTGTTTTCTCATATTAAATTATTAGCACTATTACGGGGTTGTTTTATCAAAATCATACATATACACGTTTTACAGGGTTATTTTCTTATATAGATAAATATACACCTTTTATAGGGTTGTCTTCTCATATTACAAAATTAACTCATTTAAGGGATTGTCTTGCCATACAAAAGAATTTACCAAAATTACGGGGTTATTTCTTCGATTGATAAATATCCCCCTATTGTGGGGTTGTTTTCCCATATTAAAAAATTTACCCCTTCTACGAGGCTGTTTTCTCAGACTCGCAAATACACTACTTTTACGACGTTATTTTCTTATATTGATAAATATACCACTTTTACGGGGTTGTTTTCTCATATTAAATTATTAGCAGTATTATATGGTTGTTTTGTCAAATTAATAAATATACAAGTTTTACAGGGTTATTTTATTATATCGACAAATATACACCTTTTATGGGGTTGTTTTCTCTTATTATAAAATTAACTCATTTAAGGGGTTATTTTCTCATACTAAAAAATATACTAAAATTACGGGGTTATTTTCTCCGATTAATAAATATCCCCATATTGCGGGGTTGTTTTCTCATATTAAAAAATTTACGCTTTTTTCGAGGCTGTTTTCTCATACTCGAAATTACACTACTTTACGAGGCTATTTTCTTATATTGATAAATATACCACTTTTATGGGGTCGTTTTCTCATATTAAATTATTAGCACTATTATAGGGTTGTTTTGTCAAACTCTAAAATTGAACCATTTAAAGGGTTACTCTCCCATACTCACAAATATACCAAAATTACGGTTTTATTTTATCCGATTGATACATATCCCTGCATTACGGGTTTATTTTCTCCGATTGATAAATATCCTCGTATTACGGGGTTGTTTTCTCAAATTCATAAATATACACATTTTACGGGGTTATTTTCTTATATTGAGAATTATACCACTTTTACGGGTTCGTTTTCTCATATTAAATTATTAGCACTATTATAGGATTGTTTTATCAAATTCATAAATTTACACGTTTTATGGGATTATTTTATTATATCAACAAATTTACCGCTTTTATAGGGTTGTTTTCTCATATTCTAAAATTAACCCATTTAAGGGGTTGTTTTCCCATACTCACAAATATACCAAAATTACAGGGTTATTTTCTCCGATTGATAAATACCCCCGTATTACGAGGTTGTTTACTCATATTAAAAAATTTACTCTCCCTCTACGAGGCTGTTTTCTCATACTCGCAATTACACTACTTTTACAAGGTTGTTTTCTCAAATTCATAAATATATGCGTTTTATGGGGTTATTTTCTTATATTGATAAATATACCACTTTCATGGGGTCAATTTCTCATATTAAATTATTAGCCCTATTTTAGGGTTATTTTGTCAAATTCATAAATATACATGTTTTACGGAGTTATTTTCTTATATCGATAAATATACCCCTTTTACAGGGTTGTTTTCTCATGTTATAAAATTAACCCATTTAAGGGGTTGTTTTCTCATACTCACAAATATACAAAAATTATGGGGTTATTTTCTCCGATTGATAAATATCCCCACTTTACAGGTTGTTTTCTCATATTAAAAAATTTACCCCCTCTACGAGGCTATTTTCTGAGACTCGCAATTACGCTACTTTTACGGGGTTGTTTTCTCAGATTCATAAATATACACATTTTACGGGATTATTTTCTTATATTGATAAATATAAAACTTTAACGAGGTCGTTTTCTCATATTAAATTATTAACACTATTATAGGGTTGTTTTGTCAAATTCATAAATTTACATATTTTACGGGGTTATTTTCCTATATCGACAAATATACCCCTTTTACGGAGTTGTTTTCTCACATTCTAAAATTAACCCATTTAAGGGGTTGTTTTCCCGTACTCAGATACCAAAATTACGGGTTTATTTTTTTCGATTGATAAATATCCCCGTATTACGGGGTTGTTTTCTCATATTAAAAAATTTACCCCTTCTACGAGGTTGTTTTCTCAGACTCTCAATTATACTACTTTTACGGGGTTGTTTTCTCAGATTTATATATATACATGTTTTACAGGGTTATTTTCTTATATTGATAAATATACCACTTTTATGGGGTTTGTTTTCTCATATTAAATTATTAGCACTATTATGGAGTTGTTTTGTCAAATTCATAAATATACACGTTTTATGAGGTTATTTTCTTATATAGACAAATATACACCTTCTATAGGGTTGTCTTCTCATATTATAAAATTAACTCATTTAAGGGGTTGTTTTCCCATACTAAAAAATTTACCAAAATTACGGGGTTATTTTCGCCGATTGATAAATATTCCCATATTGCGGGGTTGTTTTCTCATATTAAAAAATTTACCCCTTCTACGAGGCTGTTTTCTCAGACTCGCAATTACACTACTTTTACTAGGTTATTTTCTTATATTGATAAATATACCACCTTTACGGGGGTCATTTTCTCATATTAAATTATTAGGACTATTATGAAGTTATTTTGTCAAATTAATAAATATACATGTTTTACGGGGTTATTTTCTTATATCGACAAACATACACCTTTTATGGGGTTGACCAATCAACTCATCTCTCGTTCTTGATTTTACTTTAGTTTATTCATCATTCTATAGTTATTACTTCGCATGTAGCTTCTAGTTTCTTTTTCTTATGGAATGAGGCATTTCACACCATAAAAACCCCATGCAACCGAATATTTGAGGCTAATGAGCATATTATTTCAGTTTTCTACCTTCTAGGAGATAAAAAACATAGACTTATCGCTTGCGTCCTTCCTTTCTTATGCGTTCTTTGTCTACCCTAGTGTCTAAATCAATTCGATTTGATCCTTATGCCTAGCCGTACGGAGAAGAACAAAGAAATTGCGATTTCTTTCCTTTCTTTTGTGCCTCTCTTTGTAATCTTTGTTTAGTATGATTGGTTGGTTTTATTTGGGGAGCATAAGTACGAGTGTCGAGTGAAAGCACGTGTAAGAGCAAGCATAGGCATAGATCCATTGCTTGGAAAAATGCAAAGAAATTAAATGAGTTGATCGAGTATTGATATCATTCTCGAATGAAATGAAATCAATTGATCGAGCATTGATATCATTCTCGAATGAAATGAAATCAGTTGATCGAGCATTGATATCATTCTCAAATTATCTCGGTCGAATCTTTTGGAGGAAGGGGTGAACGACGAGACTTGAGGCACGCCAAAATTCAAGACATGGACCATTGGAATCTCCATCATTCCTTGTTCCTCTCGGCACGAGGACTCTTGATGGCATAAGGATTAGCATAAGGAATCATGAAAAGGGAGTTGACAAGCTTGGACGGTCGCCTGGATGCGTTGCTTGATCATCAAGCGGGATGAGACGTAAATCCACGCATGAAAAGGAGAAGTCATGTTGTTTTCGATTGATCCAAGCATGACAAAAGCAGGAACGCGACCGTTTTGATGTCTGGGATGCATACATTGAAGTAATTTGCGTCGAAGTGTAATCAAGTAGGCCAATATTTATTTCTCTTTGTTTTCATTAAGATGGCTCATAGAATCTAGGACTACGGTTGACAAGTCAACTCCTCTCTTCTTTGATTTGACTTTAGTTTATTCATATTTATTTATTTATTAACTTGTATTAAGCTTTTAGTTTCTTTCTCTTATGGAATGAGGGATTTTGCACCATAAAAATCGCATGCAACCGAATATTTGAGGCTAATGAGCATACTATTTCAGTATTCTACCTTGTGGTAAATAAAAAACATAGACTTATCACTCGCGTCCTTCCTTTCTTTTGTGTTATTTTTCTACCCTTGTGCCTAAATCAAATCGATTCGATCCTTACGCCCTAGCCGTATGGAGAAGAACAAAGAACTTGCGATCTCTTTCCTTGTCGGACCAAAAATCATACCTATGTTCTGATTTTGTTCATTTCTTTTGTGACTCTCATTCTAATCTTTGTTTAGTATGATGGTTTTGTTCTATTTGGGGAGCATAAGCACGAGTGTCGAGTGAAAGCGTGTGTAAGCGGCAAGCATATGCACAAATCCATTGCTTGGACAAATGCAAGGAAATTAACTTAGTTGATCGAGTATTGATATCATTCTCGAATGAAATGAAATTAGTTGATCAAGTATTGCTATCATTCTCAAATGATCTCGATCAAATCTTTTGAGGATGGAGGGAACAACGAGAATCGAGGCACGCCCAAATTCAGGACTTGGACCATTAGGATCTCTATCAATCCTTGTTCCTCTCAGCACGAGGACTCCTGATGGCATAAAGATTAGCGTAAAGAATCATGAGAAGGCAATTGACAAGCTTGGCGAGTGGCGTTGATGCTTTGCTTGATTATCAAGCGGGACGAGATGTAAATCCACGCACGAAAATGAGAAATTATGTTGTTTTTGTTGAATCCAAGCGTAATACCAGCAGGAACGCGATCGTTTTGATTTTGGGATGCATACAATGAAGTAATTTGGGTCGGAATGTTATTAGGTAGGCCCACACGAATTTTTCTTTGTTTTCGTTAAGCTGGCTCATAGAATCGACTACGGTTGACCAATCAACTCATCTCTAGTTCTTGATTTTACTTTAGTTTATTCATCATTCTTTATTAATTAATTCGCATTTAGCTTTTAGTTTCTTTTTCTTATGGAATGATGGATTTCGCACCATAAAAACCACATGCAACCGAATATTTGAGGCTAATGAGCATATTATTTCAGTTTTCTACCTTCTGGGAGATAAAAAACATAGACTTATCACTCGTGTTCTTCCTTTCTTTTGCGTTCTTTGTCTACCCTAGTGTCTAAATCAATTTGATTTGATCCTTATGCCCAGCCGTACAAAGAAGAACAAAGAACTTGCTTCTATCCTTTCTTTTGTGCCTCTCTTTCTAATCTTTGTTTAGTATGATAGGTTGGTTTTATTTGGGGAGCATAAGCACGAGTGTCGAGTGAAAGTGCGTGTAAGCGACAAGCATAGGCACAGATCCATTGCTTGGACAAATGAAAGGAAATTAAATTAGTTGATCGAGTATTGATGTCATTCTCGAATGAAATGAAATCAATTGATCGAGCATTAATATCATTCTCGAATGATCTCGGTCGAATCTTTTGGAGGAAGGAGGGAACGATGAGAATTGAGGCACGCCTAAATTCAGGACTTGGACCATTGGATTCCATCACATAAATTGAATACGAGATTGACATAATCAAAGTTCACAGTGTAAGGTTGTAAATTCGTAAGGAACTCAAGTAACACCTCTTTAACCCGGCCAAATTGACATGTTGAATATAGTGAAATTGCTTTCAAGAATAGAGGATAAAGAGGGACAATCAAGTACTAGTGTGTGAATTAAGTCATTAATTGTGAAAGAATAAACTAAACTTGAATGTCATGCAAACCCTAGGTCCTATATCCTAAGCATGGTCCATTATCATTGCTTTTAAACAATTAAGGGATACCCACCCCACACTTGAGTATAACACTGTCCACAGTGTTAGAAAAATTAACACTAGGTATAGTATATAGATCACAACCCTTGAAAAGTCTAAAGTTAGTGTGTATTTCAAAATGGGAAAGCATACTACTAAAATAAATTAACATGAAAGGAAAAATGAAAGGAAATAACATAAAATTAAGCATGCAGAAAGACGAGAAAATAAAATAAAATAAAATAAAGGAAAGAAAATAAAAAGAAAAAGGAAAAAGAAAAGTAGCACAAGTTTTTGTTTCACTTCTTGGAGTCTGCTGATGGTGTATCCTCACTGGTTGGATCTGCTAGAAGATGAGGAGTAGGAAAAGTCACTGAAGGAGGGGGCGGTAGTGGCTCAGGATCCGTGAAGCATCCTGCCATATCGAACTCGATATCATCGATGAACCGCTGATTTTATGCTATAGCGTCCATCATCTTTTTCATCTGCTCCACTATTAAGTCTGTCTAGATGCCTGCCTCTCCAACCCTCTCATAAGCTGCTGAAGCATACTGTTCAAACCGCCAAACTGTGCCCTAGTCTCCTCTTGAAACTGCCCAAACTGAGTATAGTGTTGCCGTTGTACATCGCGGACTCGATCTAGTCGGTCAGCCAAAGCACTAATTTGAGCACTCGATGTCCCTATAGAATAAGAGGATGAGGCTCCAGGTGTAGGCATAAACACTCTAGCTGGGTTAGGAATCCTAACATCCGGGATCCCAGCTGACGGATCTTGGGCTCCTCTAGCCGCTGCCTCTCTAGCCTTCTTGACTATTGTGTTCACAAGCTTGTATTCTATACTATGTGGATGTTTAGTAGCCGTGATCATCTGCATGTTGATCATCTGTCTGATCCCTAGTGGTGTCATGTCACTAATATTTGAAAGCTCTGACAGACAATCTTTCAATACATCCAGTCTCTTGGCTAACCTAGTCACATACGGGCCAAAACAGCAATGCATCTTCTTCTAGGCGTCTACTATAAATGAACGGATTTGTCGAGCTAACAAATATACCAAGTCAAGCTTCTTCTGATGTTGCATAGCCTAGAGGATGAAGACATCAATCTGTGTTACCGCTCCAAAACTATCTCCTCTGCCTGTAATGTGTAAGCTAATAGGATATAGAGATAACATAGATGATCCGGAAGGCTAGACGCCTTAGACCTGCTTGGGTAGTACGATTCCAGCCTAAGTACCAATGAGTCCCACATGGTGTCATATGATATTGGGTTGATGTAGAGACATCCCTGATACTCCTCCCTCGAGATCTCCTGTTCACCATAATCCCAAATACATGCCTAATTGTGGGACTGACATTGAGAATTCACTTCCCCCAAGTTTGAAATAAATTGCATCAGGCTTATGCCAATTTGTGATCTGTTGCTGCAGGAAGAAGGTGCCAAGGAACTCAATCGTAAGCTCACGGTAGGTTGGCTCAATGATGTCAAAGAATCACGCATATGGAAAAGTCTCGAACAGAATGCGCACATCTTGAACCAATCCCACTCTTTCCAGGGATACGAAGTCGATGCAACGATCCGCCATCACTTGCTTCCATCTCATGACTTGGAATCGACTTTCGTTATTTGCGTTAGGGAATGTCCACAATGGATGACGACCAGGTGTAGATGGATTCGCAGCTGGTGGTGCTCTTCGGGCTCGGACTAGTTGCTGTTGCGGTGGAGGTGGAGGTGCTGGTGCTGGTGCTGGTAAAGTGGAGGAAGATATTCCTTCGCCACGCGATCGCTTGCTGGTAGTGATGTGTTTCGGTTGCTTTCTTCGGGATTGATCGCGGTCCGTCATATTACCTAATGCAATGAATCATTAGTTATTCGAATAAGAAGTCAAGTTAATCAGAAATTCTACCAAAAATTAAACAGCATAACGGCTATAATTTGACTAACAGAAAACTTTAGACTTAACAAAAGACTAAAGCCTCAATCTCCTGCGTAAACTAATTAACAAATACATTCCAGCCTACTTTATCGTGCACCAACTAATGCAAATTTATGCTAACAATTGTTCATAATAAAATGCCATAGACAAACTTTATTGCCGCCAAACCCCACACTTATCATTTCATAATCGAATTCACAGCAAACATAGCAACTAATATAAATTAAATCTAACTGAGGTCATATTGAAGCAGTGTAACAACGTAAAACTAGCAAAGCATACTAGCACGTCCTAAATAAAGTATATGCATAAAAGAAAAACCAAATTAAAACAAATAAAAGTAAAAAGTGAAGAGACTTACTTGGAATTGCTGAGAAAGGTAAGAAGGATGAGAGAAATGGAAGAAAACAACACCTTAGAGCTTAGAAAGGGGGTAGCAAAATTTTTAAAAGCTCCCCTTTTTATAGGCACGGGGGTCAGCACGGGCGAAGGCAAGGCTGTGGCACAGCCATGCTGACCAGCATGGCCTGGTGTTGCTGCCTGTGGTGCCTTTGAAAGCTGTGCTGAACGGCTGAAATCCCCCATTCTACATGTGTTTTCTAATCACAGGCTTAACTATGGCCGTGCTGATGAGCACAGCCTGGTGTTGTAGCCTGTAATGGCCACGAAAACCATAGTGAAGGGATCGATTCTGGGCTTTCCTTCGCCATCCCGAGTCAGCGAACTCCCTACCTGCATTTGACACATATACGCACACATTTAGGCCGCAAATCAAGTAAATAAATCAAACGGGAAAGTTTGTCTTCACCAGCTACCAAAATTCTGACTTAAATTAGTCAAACCCTAGATTCATACAACTATGTTTACTTATTAAGTAAGTGTTTTAACTACCATCAAGCATGCAACAACTGACAAAACAAAAATGTTAATAAAAGCATAAAATTAAAGTTTTGGGGTGCCTTCCAAAAAGTGCTTCTTTTTGGTCGAGTCCTTAGTTGGACTCTGCAGTAGTATCCCTGCCCCGTTGGCAGATTGAGAAGGTGGGCGTATTGTAAGATGGGGCCCCAGGCATATAACCGCAAGGAGGCGGTCCAATGGGTGCAGTAGATGGCCAAGGAGGTGCTTTCCATGCCGAGTTAGGATGTCTAGTCATCCACTCCCAATCTTGTATAGATGACCTATCATAAACAAACTTGCAACTACCCTTCTCGGGTGTATCATAGCGTGAAGTTTCAAATTGATTCAAGTTGTTTTCTTTAAAAAGAGTGACACACATCAACAAGCAAAGAAGCATGCAGAGCAGAATCTATTAGTATATCCTATGGTGGTTTATCACATGCAAAACCAATCCCGTCAATAGCGCAAATGGTGTGAACATGATTGGCGGGAGGACTCTGGAATGGGGGTAAACTGAAAGTAACACAGTCATCCCTTACGTTAAGCTCTAACTTTCCCTCGAATACATCTATTTTGGCTCTAGCAATGGCAAGGAAAGGTCTCCCTAAAATCAAAGGCACACCATGCTCATTATCCATATCCATTACCATAAAGTCCACAGGAAATATAAATTTATCTACCTTGACTAGCACATTCTCTACAGTCCCCCTAGGAAGCTTAACAGAATTATCAACTAATTGAATACACATCCTAATGGGTTTTGCTTCCCCTAAACCTAGCTCATTAAACATACTTGTGGGCATTACATTTATGCTAGCACCTAAATCAGCTAATGCCTCATCAACACATAAGTTACCCAAAGTGCAAGGAATAGTAAAACTCCCTCGATCGTGATGTTTCTCTGGTAAATTGCTCTGAAACACTGCTGAGCACTCTTCATTGAGCTTTATGAATGCTACCTCTTCCAGCTTGCTTTTGTTGCTAAGTATGTCCTTCAAGAATTTGGCATACTTCGGCATTTGCTTCAATACATCAACAAAAGGCAAGTTAATATGCAGTTATCTAAAAATATCTAAAAGCTTACTGAACTGCTCTTGTGCTTCTACTTGCTTCAGTCTAGCAGGATAAGGAATCTTGGGTTGATACTCCCTAACTGGGATTGGTTGCAACTTTTGCCTCTCAAGTTCCTTAACCTTATTGCTCGCCTCGATCTGCACATCAATAGTAGCATTATCAACAACAGGCTTAGAAGGAGCTAAAACTAACTTACCTGAACGCAAAGTGATGGCGTTCACGTGCTCCCTCGGGTTAGACTCAGTGATGCTAGGGAGTGCTCCTTGTTGCCTTTCGGACAATATCTTAGAAATCTGCCCAATCTGATTTTCCAAGTTCTGAATGGATGCTTACTGATTTCTAAGAGCACTATCGGTTTGCTGGAACCTCGTTTCAGTCGACGTGATGACCTTCATCATCAGCTCCTCCAAGTTATATTTCTTCTCGGCTAGTGGAGGAAGCTCTGATGGTCAAGTTTGCTGCTGCTACTGTGGTGGCTGCTGATGTAGTCTCAAAAAACCTGGTGGACCCTGGCATTATTGTTGCGCCAACTAAAATTAGGGTGATTTCTCCACCCAGGATTGTATGTGCTACTATAAGGGTAGTTATGCTATCTGGGTGCATTCCGCATGTAATTAACCTGTTCATGGTTGTAGAAATATTAGATAAAGTAGAGGAACTAGCAAACATACCTCCCGCATTACAGTTTGCACCGTAATGCGGGCTACTGCAAAACTCGTAGCTTATTTGGGCTACTTGAACTGGCATCTGAAGCTGGTCTATCTTCTTGGTCAGAAGCTCCACTTGAGTTGCCAAGGCTGCCGTGGAGTCTAACTGGTTGACCATTCCTTGTTTGATCGGCCGACTCCTAGAGGATTGCCATTGGTGGTTGTTCATGGCCATCTCCTCTATCAGGTTTTGCGCCTGCTCTGGCGTCTTGCTGTTCAAAGCTCCACCTGCTGCAGCGTCCACCATTTGCCTCATAGCAAGGTTCAAACCATTGTAAAAGGTCTGAACCTGCATCCATACTGGTAGACCGTGGTGTGGACAACATCTCAACAAGTCTTTATACCTCTCCTAAGCGTCGTCCATCTGCATAAAAGAAGAAATGTCATTTCTCAATTTAGCAGTTTTAGCTAGAGGGAAGTACTTGTAAAGAAATTTTTTAGGCAAAGATTTCCAGGTTGTAATAGTGTGCGGTGGAAGGGACTGCATCCATCTCTTTGCTCTATCCCTTAAAGAAAATGGAAATAATCTCAGTCGGATGGCATCATCGATAGTTCCATTTATCTTGAAAGTGTCGCATATCTCCAAGAAGTTGGCTATATGGGCATTGGGATCCTCGCTTGGTAGCCCCCAAATTGTACACTCTGTTGTACCATCTGGATCACATTTGGCTTTATCTCGAAATTGTTAGCTGCCACCGCCGGTCTGAGTATACTCGTTTATGTCCCATCCAATGATGGTCTAGCAAACTCGTACATCGTTCTGTTGGCGTTCGTTGCGGCATTTCCATCGTGATTCTCCATCCCTTCTGGTCTATCTACGGGTACCTCAACCTCAATCTCCTCCTCTTCTAATTGCAAACACTTCCTTAAAAGTCTGAGGGATCATTCTAGATCAGACAGAGGCTCTATAAGATTAGAGTTTGAGCTCCTAGTCATAAACTACCTACAAATGGAATGTAGCGACCGAAGAACAAAAGTAATTAAAACAATGAAAGAATAAAATAAAGCAAAATAAAGACAAAAAAATAAATATGGCTAAATTAACAAAAACACAAGTTCGTTCTAGTTCACACAAAAAGTAAATTCCCCGGCAACGGCGCCAAAAACTTGATAGGCTATTTACGTAGCTACAATCTAAGGCAATGAACCTATGGATGCAGACTAGCACAAATGGTGAGTATCAAGGTCGTATTCTTGGGAAAGGGTGGACCTAGACCTACTGTAGCGTCTTATGTTATCTAACCTAAAGAAATTAATAAAGTGTTATTCTTTGATTAATTATGAACAAACAAGTAATTAAATGTCAAATTATCTAAAATGATTTAGGAAAACTCTCGAAGGAAAAGCAAACCCTAGGGGACTTAAGTTAATTGGATTTTTGTGAAGATAGAGATTAAATTGATTATCAATTGTAATTACCCATGGACGAAGTCTTAACTGAATTTGGTCTCCCTCTCGAGATAACCGAATTCCTGAACCTAATAACCTAAAGTTGGAATCTCTTCCTAACGATTGATTATTCGATTAGCATTAAGGTTTAACCCGCTTCTATTAAGCTTTGTTAATTCTTAATCTGCCTAGTCAATTACCCTTATCTCTAAGTGATTATTAACCAGTTCTTGCTATTCAATTTTTCGATTACTAAACGAATCTCTCAATTACGTAAAGCAATCTAAATTCCACAATTCACAACGTCTCATGAATAAAGTGACTTCTCATTAATAATAAAAGCAAGAAGAATCAAGAATTGACAATCAAAATCTCATAACATTAAGATCAATCCACAAACATAGGAACCCCAATTGGGTTCAACAATTTAGCTACTCATACTAATAAGCATCACAAAATAAGGAATAAAATTAGAAAAGTAAATTAAAGGCATGTACACCCTTCTCTTTCAAGTTGGATGAGAAACCCTAATTTTCCAACTCAAAATATCAAACCCTAAGTTGCCTATTGAATGCTCCCAAATCTTATCTTGATCTTCAAATCAATGTTGCAACAAGTGTAATCCTTCCTTCAATTGATGAAATTGATTTTCCAAAGTCGACAATTGAGGTCTAGAAACAAATGAATTGAGTTCGTATAATGGAAATCAAGTCAGAAAATCGAACCCTCACCAAATCGTTTTTGCCTATATAGTCCCTTCAGCACGACCATGGTCAAGCCAGTGCTGGTCAGCACGAGCGGAGTCCAGGCCGTGCTGAACCTGCGCATTCAATTCTGTTGACCTCTTCCAGGCCGTGCCCTAGCCAGTGCTGAGCCACCACAGACCTTGGTGGAGGCCGTGATGGCTACGGAAACCGTGCCAAGATGACACTCTTTGGGGCAGCTTCTTGACAATTCAGCACGGCCGAAGTCTAGCCCGTGCTCAACCTCGGAATGCTAGTCCTTGCTCAATTTGATGGATTCTGGTCCGTAATTGCGTATATTTCCCTCGATTATTGACAATGTCCTTCGATAATGACCTGAAACGTGAAAGGAACCAAAACACAGGTGATTTTGGCATAAAACGAGATAATTATGCACAAGAATGTAAACAATTGGGCATGTAAATATGTATAATATGATGCCTATCAAATCACCCCACACTTAAGCTTTTGATGCTTTGCTTGATCATCAAGCTAGACGAGACGTAAATCCACGCACAAAAGGGAGAAATCATGTTGTTTTCAATTAATCCAAGCGTAATAGAAGTTGGAACGTGACCGTTTAAATGTTTGGGATGCATAAAATGAAGTAATTTGGGTCGGAGTATTATTAGGTAGGCCCACACGAATATCTACTTGTTTTCATTAAGGTGGCTCATAGAATCTAGGACTACGGTTGACCAGTCAACTCCTCTCTAGTTCTTGATTTGACTTTACTTTATTCATCTTTCTTTCTTTATTAATTCATATTTAGCTTCTAGTTTCTTTGTCTTATGGAATGAGGGATTTCGCACCATAAAAATCGCATGCAACCGAATACTTGAGGCTAATGAGCATACTATTTCAATTTTCTACCTTCTAGAAAATCAAGTTATAGGTTCTTTCAAGAGCTTTGCGAGCTAATCACGAGTCGCCTTGGCAAACATAGACTTATCGCTCGCTTTCTTCCTTTCCTTTGTGTTCTTTGTCTACCCTTGTGTCTAAATCAATTTGATTTGATCCTTACACCCAGCCGTACGGAGAAGAATAAAAAACTTGCGATTTCTTTCCTTTCTTTTGTGCCTCACTTTCTAATCTTTGTTTAGTATGATGGTTTGGTTCTATTTGGGGAGCATAAGCACGAGTGTCGAGTGAAAGCGGGTGTAAGCGGCAAGCATATGCACAGATCCATTGCTTGGACAAATGCAAAGAAATGAAATTAGTTGATCGAGTATTGATATCATTCTAGAATGAAATGATATCATTCGATCGAGCATTAATATCATTCTCGAATGATCTCGGTCAAATCATTTGGAGGAAGGAAGGAACGACGAGAATCAAGGCACACCCCAAATTCAGGACTTAGACCATTGGGATCTCCATCATTTCTTGTCCCTCTCGGCACGAGGACTCCTGATGGCTCAAGGATTAGCGTAAAGAATCATGAGAAGGCAGTTGACAAGCTTGGCCGGTGGCATTGATGCTTTACTTGATCATCAAGCGGGACGAGACGTAAATCCACATGCGAAGGGGAGGAATCATGTTAGTTTTCGATTAATCCAAGCATAATACAAGCAAGAACGCGACCGTTTTGATATCTGAGACACATATAGTGAAGTAATTTGGGTCGGAGTGTTATTAGGTAGGCCCATACCAATATCTCATTGTTTTCGTTAACCTAGCTCATAGAATCTAGGACTACGGTTGATGATGCGGGCAGAATTTATGTACATTTGGATATGAATTGGTCCCAACACTCACCCTATGCGTTTGTTTATGTGCTTTAGGTCCAAAAGAAGTCAAAGAGTGATAAAGGGAAGAATTGGATGTCAAAGTGGCCGAAACAAGTCGAGTTTGCGCATCCCTAATCTGAACATGGCCGTGTTGGTTTTAACACTGGCCGGGCACCAAAACGGTCATTTTAGGTGCATTTTATAATAGGAAAAATATGCGTTAAGGAGCACGACCACAGAGAGTAACACGGGTAGGAACACCATACCTGGTTAATAATCGATTCAATTTGAGCAAGAGGAACAAGAATCGATTCAAGATTAGGCAAGAGGAATTGGAGCTGTTTACTCTCATCCAAGGGTGTATTCGAGTTTCTCTACCTTACTCATTTTTGTAATTGAATTCTTGTGGATTTTGATAATTAACATGATTAGCTAGATTGATTAAATCCATTGGGTTTTCTTTACAATGTTGGCTTAATGTTATATTGTTGGATTGTTTGAGTTAGTTTCATATTCTTCTTGCTTTCAGTATTAATAAGATAATGCATTATTCATGAGACGTTGTGAATTGTGGTGTTTAGATTGCTTTATATGATTGCGAAGTCCATTTGGCAATTAGAATTTTGAATAGCAAGAAATGGTTAATAATCACTTAAAGATAAGGATAATTAACTAGCCGGATTAAGAATTAACAAAGCTTAATATAGGCGGATTAAAGCTTAATGCTAATTTAAGAATCAATCGTTAGGAAGAGATTCCAACTTTAGGTTATTAGGTTTAGGAATTCGGTTATCGAGAGAGAGAAACCGAATTCAGTTAAGAATTCGTCCACGGGTAGCATAATTGGAGTCATCAATCCTTTATCTTCTGTTTGATTGCCAACTAGTTTAGGTTGCCTTTGGGTTTGCTTTCTTGTCTGGGTTATTTCGTTTATCCATTTACTCCTGCATCTCCCTTAGAACTTAGCTTGTAGCTATTAGTTAGTTTAGAAATTATTCATCATTCATTTTAGGTTAATATAACAAAGAACAAAGGAGTAACTCTGGGCTTTCACTTTCCCAAGGAATACGACCTTGATACTCACCATTAGTGCTAGACTGCATCCATAGGTACACTGCCTTAGATTGTAGCTGCATAGATAGCTCCCATAAAGTTTTTGGCACCGTTGCCGGGGAATGTTTGAAAACTAGAGTGAAATTTGCTATTTGTTAATTTAGCCTTTTTTTATTTTATTTATTTCTATTTTGTTTGTACATTTTTATTTAGTTTAAGTTTATGATTCAGGTAGTGAATGATAAGGAGGTTCAATGCTAAATTCAAACTCTTTGTATGACACGTTGGAAAACGGGATCAGGAACTAAGAAAGTGCAAAAAATTGGGATACCTGTGCATCTTTAGAAGCTCAAGTGGAATCATTTTGCAGGGCTACCGATCAACTCTCCACTCCTATCCTTTTATCTCAAGTTTTTTATGAATTTTGTTATGGTTTACATTTGAGTAATGATTGTCCATTGTATAGTGATGTTGCTCATTGTTCTTATAACTATGAACAGGTGAATTATACGGGAAGTTGGCCAAATGGCTCGTATGGAAGCACCTACAATCAAGAGTGGAACACTCATTCACCCTTTGGATGGAGCTTAGATGGTTAAGAACCACCAGAATTTCAGCAACTACATCAGCAGCCTAATCTTGCACCTTCAACTCAAGATGAAGAGTTAGTGTTAGAGGAGCTGATGATGAGGTTCATTGCAAGTCTTGATGATAGATTCCAACAAACAGAGAGGGTACTTGAAAGTCAACAAGTCTCAATTGAGAACATAGAGCATCAAGTAGGCTTGATCTTCAAGTTACTAGCGGCAGAACAATGGGGAACTCCATCAAACGCTACTGAATTCGAGGAAAATTTGAGCGGCGTCACTTTGCGTTCAGGTGAGAATTTTTCTAGTTTATCTACTATATTTGACGATAATGCTTTTATGTAGGACGATTTCTTGAACATAGAGATGGAACTAGAAAAGGAAGAGGCGAACATGATTCCTCTGAAAGACTAGCAACAGGAATGTACAGTTGATGATGCTGAGTTGCAGTTAGAGGAGTTTTTGGTGGATTTTCCACAAGTCCCTTCGATGATGGAAGATGAGCATGAGTTATCCAATGAAGAAGTCTTGGAGGAGCTCGAGTTTCTTCTAGCAAGTGAACCAAGCCAAGGACTGGAGAAAACCATTGATGTTCCTGAAGAAATTTCCCAACCGTCGATCCTTCCAATTGGTGAAACTTCAGCTTTTAAATTGGAAGAGCCCCTAGAGCATAATGACTATGTGCAATTATACGAGGAGCGAGTTTTGCCCATCATACTAGCAGCTTTCTTGACAGTCGGGAAGAGGAAATTGACGATTATCCCTCTAAGCGGATACTTGAAGACATTTCCTTGGAAGAAGGATGGATGGTCGTCGATCACGCCCGTTTGCTTTTCACCATGAGTCCAGCTAAGAAGACTCATCACATAAAAAAGAAGCGCTTTTGGGACGCACCCCAATTTTTTTCTTTAATCTCTAATATTTTAACCTTTTGTTTTGAAATATTTTATTAGTTTTAGTTTTCATATTTTATTTAATTTTTGTTTCAGTTTCGATTTTAATTCTTTATTTTATTATTTGCAACCACTCCTCTACGGACTAGCCAGCATACGATATCCCCGATGATGCACCTCTTTTCACTCCGGAGCCATAGTCAGGGCAGTATTAGCTCTTTTTCCTTTTTCATTTCTTATATTTTGTACACTGGGGATAGTGTGTCCTTCAAGTGTGGGGTGGGTGATATTTATCCCATCTCAGTTATTTGTTTATTCTTTGTGCAATCTTTTGTAAAATTTTGAAAATTTTTCACTTTGTTTCGATGCTCTTACTGTTGACTTGATTTAGAATTCCTGTTTATGTCCATGTGATCGGGTAAAACCGATGGTGTTCAGTCTTGCGGAAGAATGTAAGTTATTTAGTTTAAGTTTTGCAATAAGTTGCTTTGGTATATTTAATTCTATTTTGATGATTTTTGTTTGGAACCTACTCAGAAAGCACACTTATGAGAAATTGAGCCTCAATTGTAAGCATACACTTTATATGCTTTTATTTATTTCTTGTTGAGAGTGCCAATTACTGTCTTTACTTTTAGAACTTGCTCGGTAATGCTTATGAGGGCCACAAGGAGAGTTTAACACTTTGGTATGATAGAGGCACTTAGGTTTTTCATTCTAGCCAAATAGCCTTCATTCGTTTATTGATTCTGTAGATAACCCCCTCTTTCACCATTTTTTATCATATTTCCTTACCACTTAGTTTTATTATGCTTTAGGTTATGATTTTGCATATGAGTTATTTTTATTAGGAATTTTTGTCTTGGGAATAGCATTGGAAACTTGTAGTAGCTTCCTTCAATCCATAAGAAATTCACTATATTATGTGAATGTTTCTTCCCTTATATATTTCAAAAAAAAAGAAATAAAAGAAAAAAAAATAATAATAAGAAGAATAAGAGGGAAGGGTGATGAAAAGAAAGAAAGTAACTGAGCTAATTGTTTAATTACTTTTGGGAGTTTACATTTTGACTTGATTCCTATTTCCTACCTTGGACTACTGTTCATTGTTTATCCCTTGTGATTATTGTGGCTTGTGTGCAGGTCATTTATCTCATTGCAGAACACCATAGGTTCAACTCTTACCAAATTTACCTACCCCTACCTAATCCCCATTACAACCCTTATAAAGACCTCTTGACATGGTTGTTGACTCTTCATAAGTGGTAGGAGTAGGATTTAAGAGCAAGCATATAGTAAGTAAGGCAGTATTTGATGCATTGAGCGATTAAACACTACCCTTTAAACAGTTTGAGTGGTTTAGAGTGAATCTTTTGAGGAGTTGGTTCTGAATAATTTTGTTGAGATAGTATTTTATGAATCATTAGCATCTTGGTTGTGATACTTGAATTAATTGCTTCCTTTCTTTTTGCTTGACTTATGCTTGTTAAGAATATGTGCAGGGGCTCTCTAGCTTGTTTATCAGTTTAAGTGTTGTTCCTTAGTGGTTTATTTTCCTTATTTTACTTTTGATTGCTTGAGGACAAGCAATGAGCTAAGTGTGGGGTTATTTGATGTGCGTAGAATACACACATCTAAATGGGGATTTTAAGGCAGAATTTATGTACATTTGGATGTGAATTGGTCCTAACACTCACCCTATGCGTTTGTTTGTGTGCTTTAGGTCCAAAAGAAGTCAAAGAGTGATAAAGGGAAGAATTGGAGCAGAATTGGACGTCAAAGTTGTCGAAATAAGTCGAGTTTGCGCATCCCTATAGAGTATTTATATCATTCTCAAATGAAATGAAATCAGTTGATCGAACATTGATATCATTCTTGAATGATCTCGGTCGAATCTTTTAGAGGAAGGAGTGAACGACGAGAATCGAGGTGCACCCAAATTCAGGACATGGACCATTGGGATCTCCATCATTCCTTATTTCTCTCGGCAGGAGGACTCCTGATGGCACAAGGATCAGCGTAAGGAATCATGAGAAGGCAGTTGACAAGCTTGGACGGTGGCATTGATGCATTGCTTGATCATCAAGCAGGACGAGACGTAAATCCACGCACGAAAGGTAGAAATCATGTTCTTTTCGATTAATCCAAGCGTAATAATAGCAGGAACGTGACCATTTTGATGTATAGGCCGAATACAATGAAGTAATTTGTGTCGGAGTGTTATTAGGTAGGCCTACATGAATTTCTCCTTGTTTTCGTTAAGCTGGCTCATAGAATCTAGGACTACGGTTGACTAGTCAACTCCTCTCTCTTTCTTGATTTGACTTTAGTTTATTCATCTTTATTTATTTATTAATTCGTATTTAGCTTCTAGTTTCTTTCTTTTATGGAATGAGGAACTTCACACCATAAAACCCGCATGCAACTGAATATTTGAGGCTAATGAGCATACTATTTCAGTTTTCTACCTTGTGGGAAATAAAAAATATAGACTTATCGCCCACGTCCTTCCTTTCTTTTATGCTCTTTGTCTATCCTAGTGTCTAAATCAAATGGATTTGATCCTTACGCCCAACCGTATGGAGAAGAATAAACAACTTGCGATTTCTTTCCTTATTGGACCCAAAATCATACCTATGTTTTGATTTTGTTCGTTTCTTTTGTGCCGCTCTTTCCAATCTTTGTTTAGTATGATGGTTTGTTTCTATTTGGGGAGCATAAGCATGAGCGTCTAGTGAAAGCGCGTGTAAGCGGCAAGCATAGGCACAAATCCATTGCTTAGACAAATGCAAGGAAATTAAATTAGTTGATCGAGTATTGATATCATTCTCGAATGAAATGAAATCAATTGTTCGAGCATTTATATAATTCTTGATGATCTCTGTTGAATCTTGTAGAGGAAGGAGGGAACGACGAGAATCGAGGCACGACCAAATTAGGACTTGGACCACTGGGATCACCATAATTCCTTGTTCCTCTCGGCACGAGGACTCCTGATGGCACAAGGATTAGCGTAAAGAATCATGAGAAGGCAGTTGACAAGCTTGGGCGGAGGCATTGATGCTTTGCTTGATTATCAAGCGGGATGAGATGTAAATCCACGCACGAAAAGGAGAAATCATGTTGTTTTCGATTAATCCAAGCATAATACAAGCAGGAATGCGACCATTTTCATGTGACACATAAGATGAAGTAATTTGGGTCGGAGTGTTATTAGGTAGGCCCACAGGAATTTCTCTTTATTTTCTTTAATCTGGCTCAGAGAATCTAGGACTACGGTTGACCAGTCAACTCCTCTCTAGTTCTTGATTTGACTTTAGTTATTCATTTTTCTTTATTTATGAATTTGTATTTAGCTTCTAGTTTCTTTTTCTTATGGAATATCAGGGATTTCGCACGATAAAAACTGCATGTAACAGAATACTTGAGGCTAATAAGCATACTATTTCAGTTTTCTACCTTGTGGAAAATCAAGTTATGGGTTATTTCAAGAACTTTGTCAGCTAATCACGAGTTAGCTTGGCAAACATAGACTTATCGCTCGTGTCCTTCCTTTCTTTTGTGTTCTTTATCTACCTAGTGTCTAAATCAATTCGATTTACTCCTTACACCCAGCCATACGGACAAGAACAAAGAACTTGTGATTTCTTTCCTTTGTTTTGTTCCTCTCTTTCTAAGCTTTGTTTAGTATGATGGCTTGGTTCTATTTGGGGAGCATAAGCACGAGTGTCGAGTGAAAGCTCGTGTAAGCGGTAAGCATAGGCACAGATCCATTGCTTGGACAAATGCGAAGAAATTAAATTAGTTGATCGAGGATTGATATCATTCTCGAATGATCTCGATCGAATCTTTTGGAGGAAGGAGGGAACGACGAGAATCTAGGCACGATAAAATTTAGGACTTGGGCCACTGGGTTCACCATAATTCCTTATTTCTCTTGGCACGAGGACTCCTAATGGCACAAGGATTAGCGTAAAGAATCATGAGAAGGCAGTTGACAAGCTTGGACGGTGGCATTGATGCTTTGCTTGATCATCAAGCAGGACGAGACATAAGTCCACGCGTGAAAGGGAGAATTCATGTTGCTTTCGATTAATCCAAGCATAACACAAGCAGGAACGCAACCGTTTTGATGTTTGGAACACATACAATGAAGAATCTTGGACTACGGTTGACTAGTCAACTCCTCTCTGGTCCTTGATTTGACTTTACTTTATTCATCTTTCTTTATTTATTAATTTGTATTTAGCTTCTAGTTTCTTTTTCTTATGGAATGAGAGATTTTGCACCATAAAAACCGCATGCAACTGAATACTAGAGGCTAATAAGCATACTATTTTAGTTTTCTACCTTGTGGGAAATCAAGTTATGGGTTCTTTCAAGAACTTTGTGAGCAAATTAAGACTCGCCCTTCGAGAAAATAGACTTATCACTCTCGTCCTTCCTTTCTTTTTTGTTCTTTGTCTACCCTAGTGTCTAAATCAATTTGATTTGATCCTTACGCCCAGGCATACCAAGCAGAACAAAGAACTTGCGATTTCTTTCCTTTCTTTTGTGCCTCTCTTTCTAATCTTTGTTTAGTATAATGGTTTGGTTCTATTTAGGGAGCATAAGTGTATATGAATCAAGGCTGCCATGATATTCTATTGTGAAGGCTTGCACTAGAAAGTAAAAAATGGAATTGCAACTCATGCATGAAAACAAGAGTCCAACCTTATAATGAAGCATTCAGTCCATTTTGAAGAATAAAAGCCATTCGGCCATGATTAGGCTTTTGGGCTTAATTCATATTTATATGGGTTCTTATCTTTTTGGGTTCTAGCTTAAATAATTGTTTTAGTTTATCTTTACTTAATTAAGGATTATTTTATTAGGTGTGAGTTATATGCGTTGTGTGTGGAGTTACAAAATGGATGCATATGATTAGTTATCATTTGGGAGTTACAAAATAAGTGCCATCAATGTAAAAACAACCACTTTGAATGAGTTTTAAGGGGGAATTAAAGGGGAAAACGTGGGAAAGCTCAAAAAACATCCATTTAGGTTTCTTTGTCTTGTTTTGGTTATAAATATCAAAGCCAAATTCATTTGTAGAAATGAAATTGATGAATGATAATTTTTATTTGCTCTTTGTGAGTGTTTTTGCTTAAGTTCCTGCATGAATTTTGAACTTATCAAACTATTTTTTAGTTTATGGCGTTCTCTAACTAAAATCTTGTGTTTGATTCTTAGCTTATCAAATCATACTTGGTTTGTGGTGTTTGGAGTTGAATTCAAGTGCTAGTTTCATTGTTGGAACTAGTTTTCCCTAACTTCACTGGAGGTGATCCTTGGGTTTTGAAATCATCTTGATTGGAGGGTGTTTTCTTGCATTCCATATGTATCATAACTCATTAGTTATTGGGGTGTATGCTTGCTAAGATGATGATTTCCTATTAGTAAGCATGAGCGTCGAGTGAAAGCGCGTGTAAGCGGCATGCATAGGCATAGATACATTGCTTGGACAAATGCAAGGAAATTAAATTAGTTGATCCAGTATTGATATCATTCTCGAATGAAATGAAATTAGTGGATCCAGCATTGATATCATTCTCGAATGATCTCGATCGAATCTTTTGGAAGAAGGAGGGAACGACGAGAATCTAGGCATGCCCAACTTCCGGACTTGGACCATTGGGATCCCCATCATTCCTTATTCCTCTTGGCACGAGGACTCCTGATGGCACAAGGATTAGCATAAAGAATCATAAAAAGGCAGTCGACAAGCTTGGCTGGTGGCATTGATGCTTTGCTTTATCATCAAGCGGGACGAGACGTAAATCCACGCGTGAAAGGGAGAATTCATGTTGCTTTTGATTAATCCAAGCGTAATACAAGCAGGAACGTGACTGTTTTGATGTTATGGAACGCATACAATGAAGAATCTAGGACTACGGTTGACCAGTCAACTCCTCTCTGGTTCTTGATTTGACTTTACTTTATTCATCTTTCTATATTTATTAATTTGTATTTAGCTTCTAGTTTCTTTTTCTTATGGAATGAGAGATTTTGCACCATACAAACCACATGCAACCGAATACTAGAGGCTAATAAGTATACTATTTTACTTTTCTATCTTGTGGAAAATCAAGTTATGGGTTCTTTCAAGAACTTTGCGAGCTAATCACGACTCGTCCTTGGAGAAAATAGACTTATCACTCGCGTCCTTCCTTTCTTTTCTGTTCTTTGTCTACCCTAGTATCTAAATCAATTCGATTTGATCCTTACACCCGTGCATACCCGCACGAACAAAGAACTTGCGATTTCTTTCCTTTCTTTTGTGCCTCTCTTTCTAATCTTTGTTTAATATATGATGGATTGGTTCTATTTGGGGAGCATAAATGATATGAATCAAGGTTGCCATGAGATTCCATTATGAAGGCTTGCACTAGAAAGTCCAAAATGGAATTGCAACTCATGCATGAAAACAAGAGTCCAACCTTATAATGAAGCATTCAGTCCATTTTGAAGAATAAAAGCCATTCGGCCATGATTAGGCTTTTGGGCTTAATTCATATTTATATGGGTTCTTATCTTTTTGGGTTCTAGCTTAAATAATTGTTTTAGTTTATCTTTACTTAATTAAGGATTATTTTATTAGGTGTGAGTTATATGCGTTGTGTGTGGAGTTACAAAATGGATGCATATGATTAGTTATCATTTGGGAGTTACAAAATAAGTGCCATCAATGTAAAAACAACCACTTTGAATGAGTTTTAAGGGGGAATTAAAGGGGAAAACGTGGGAAAGCTCAAAAACATCCATTTAGGTTTCTTTGTCTTGTTTTGGTTATAAATATCAAAGCCAAATTCATTTGTAGAAATGAAATTGATGAATGATAATTTTATTTGCTCTTTGTGAGTGTTTTTGCTTAAGTTCCTGCATGAATTTTGAACTTATCAAACTATTTTTTAGTTTATGGCGTTCTCTAACTAAAATCTTGTGTTTGATTCTTAGCTTATCAAATCATACTTGGTTTGTGGTGTTTGGAGTTGAATTCAAGTGCTAGTTTCATTGTTGGAACTAGTTTTCCCTAACTTCAACGGAGGTGATCCTTGGGTTTTGAAATCATCTTGATTGGAGGGTGTTTTCTTGCATTCCATATGTATCATAACTCATTAGTTATTGGGGTGTATGCTTGCTAAGATGATGATTTCCTATTAGTAAGCATGAGCGTCGAGTGAAAGCGTGTAAGCGGCATGCATAGGCATAGATACATTGCTTGGACAAATGCAAGGAAATTAAATTAGTTGATCCAGATTGATATCATTCTCGAATGAAATGAAATTAGTGGATCCAGCATTGATATCATTCTCGAATGATCTCGATCGAATCTTTTGGAAGAAGGAGGGAACGACGAGAATCTAGGCATGCCCAACTTCCGGACTTGGACCATTGGGATCCCCATCATTCCTTATTCCTCTTGGCACGAGGACTCCTGATGGCACAAGGATTAGCATAAAGAATCATAAAAAGGCAGTCGACAAGCTTGGCTGGTAGCATTGATGCTTTGCTTTATCATCAAGCGGGACGAGACGTAAATCCACGCGTGAAAGGGAGAATTCATGTTGCTTTTGATTAATCCAAGCGTAATACAAGCAGGAACGTGACTGTTTTGATGTTATGGAACGCATACAATGAAGAATCTAGGACTGCGGTTGACCAGTCAACTCCTCTCTGGTTCTTGATTTGACTTTACTTTATTCATCTTTCTATATTTATTAATTTGTATTTAGCTTCTAGTTTCTTTTTCTTATGGAATGAGAGATTTTGCACCATACAAACCACATGCAACCGAATACTAGAGGCTAATAAGTATACTATTTTACTTTTCTATCTTGTGGAAAATCAAGTTATGGGTTCTTTCAAGAACTTTGCGAGCTAATCACGACTCGTCCTTGGAGAAAATAGACTTATCACTCGCGTCCTTCCTTTCTTTTTTGTTCTTTGTCTACCCTAGTATCTAAATCAATTCGATTTGATCCTTACACCCAGGCATACCCAGACGAACAAAGAACTTGCGATTTCTTTCCTTTCTTTTGTGCCTCTCTTTCTAATCTTTGTTTAATATATGATGGATTGGTTCTATTTGGGGAGCATAAATGATATGAATCAAGGTTGCCATGAGATTCCATTATGAAGGCTTGCACTAGAAAGTCCAAAATGGAATTGCAACTCATGCATGAAAACAAGAGTCCAACCTTATAATGAAGCATTCAGTCCATTTTGAAGAATAAAAGCCATTCGGCCATGATTAGGCTTTTGGGCTTAATTCATATTTATATGGGTTCTTATCTTTTTGGGTTCTAGCTTAAATAATTGTTTTAGTTTATCTTTACTTAATTAAGGATTATTTTATTAGGTGTGAGTTATATGCGTTGTGTGTGGAGTTACAAAATGGATGCATATGATTAGTTATCATTTGGGAGTTACAAAATAAGTGCCATCAATGTAAAAACAACCACTTTGAATGAGTTTTAAGGGGGAATTAAAGGGGAAAACGTGGGAAAGCTCAAAAAACATCCATTTAGGTTTCTTTGTCTTGTTTTGGTTATAAATATCAAAGCCAAATTCATTTGTAGAAATGAAATTGATGAATGATAATTTTTATTTGCTCTTTGTGAGTGTTTTTGCTTAAGTTCCTGCATGAATTTTGAACTTATCAAACTATTTTTTAGTTTATGGCGTTCTCTAACTAAAATCTTGTGTTTGATTCTTAGCTTATCAAATCATACTTGGTTTGTGGTGTTTGGAGTTGAATTCAAGTGCTAGTTTCATTGTTGGAACTAGTTTTCCCTAACTTCACTGGAGGTGATCCTTGGGTTTTGAAATCATCTTGATTGGAGGGTGTTTTCTTGCATTCCATATGTATCATAACTCATTAGTTATTGGGGTGTATGCTTGCTAAGATGATGATTTCCTATTAGTAAGCATGAGCGTCGAGTGAAAGCGCGTGTAAGCGGCATGCATAGGCATAGATACATTGCTTGGACAAATGCAAGGAAATTAAATTAGTTGATCCAGTATTGATATCATTCTCGAATGAAATGAAATTAGTGGATCCAGCATTGATATCATTCTCGAATGATCTCGATCGAATCTTTTGGAAGAAGGAGGGAACGACGAGAATCTAGGCATGCCCAACTTCCGGACTTGGACCATTGGGATCCCCATCATTCCTTATTCCTCTTGGCACGAGGACTCCTGATGGCACAAGGATTAGCATAAAGAATCATAAAAAGGCAGTCGACAAGCTTGGCTGGTGGCATTGATGCTTTGCTTTATCATCAAGCGGGACGAGACGTAAATCCACGCGTGAAAGGGAGAATTCATGTTGCTTTTGATTAATCCAAGCGTAATACAAGCAGGAACGTGACTGTTTTGATGTTATGGAACGCATACAATGAAGAATCTAGGACTGCGGTTGACCAGTCAACTCCTCTCTGGTTCTTGATTTGACTTTACTTTATTCATCTTTCTATATTTATTAATTTGTATTTAGCTTCTAGTTTCTTTTTCTTATGGAATGAGAGATTTTGCACCATACAAACCACATGCAACCGAATACTAGAGGCTAATAAGTATACTATTTTACTTTTCTATCTTGTGGAAAATCAAGTTATGGGTTCTTTCAAGAACTTTGCGAGCTAATCACGACTCGTCCTTGGAGAAAATAGACTTATCACTCGCGTCCTTCCTTTCTTTTTTGTTCTTTGTCTACCCTAGTATCTAAATCAATTCGATTTGATCCTTACACCCAGACACGAACAAAGAACTTGCGATTTTTTTCCTTTCTTTTGTGCCTCTCTTTCTAATCTTTGTTTAATATATGATGGATTGGTTCTATTTGGGGAGCATAAATGATATGAATCAAGGTTGCCATGAGATTCCATTATGAAGGCTTGCACTAGAAAGTCCAAAATGGAATTGCAACTCATGCATGGAAACAAGAGTCCAACCTTATAATGAAGCATTCAGTCCATTTTGAAGAATAAAAGCCATTCGGCCATGATTAGGCTTTTGGGCTTAATTCATATTTATATGGGTTCTCATCTTTTTGGGTTTTAGATTAAATAATTGTTTTAGTTTATCTTTATTTAATTAAGGATTATTTTATTAGGTGTGAGTTATATGTGTTGTGTGTGGAGTTACAAAATGGATGCACATGATTAGTTGTCATTTGGGAGTTACAAAATAAGTGCCATTCATTTAAAAATAACCACTTTGAATGCGTTTTAAGGGGAATTAAAGGGGAAAACATGGGAAAGCTCAAAAGACATCCATTTAGGTTTCTTTGTCTTGTTTTGGCTATAAATAGCAAAGCCAAATTCGTTTGTACAAATGAAATTGATGAATGATAATATTTATTTGCTCTTTGTGAGTGTTTTTGCTTAAGTTCTTGCATGAATTTTGAACTTAACAAACTATTTTTTAATTTTTGGCGTTCTCTAACTAAAATCTTGTGTTTAATTCTTAACTTATCAAATCATACTTGGTTTATGGCATTTTGAATTGAATTCAAGTGCTAGTTTCATTGTTGGAGCTAGTTTTCCCTAACTTCACTTGAGGAGATCCTTGGGTTTTGAAATCATCTTGATTGGAAGGTGTCTTCTTGCATTCCATATGTATCATAACTCATTAGTTATTAGGGTGTATGGTTGCTAAGATGATGATTTCCTATCAATAAGCACGAGTGTTGAGTGAAAGGGCGCGTAAGCGGCAAGCATAGGCATAGATCCATTGCTTGGACAAATGCGGGGAAATTAAATTAGTTAATCCAGTATTGATATCATTCTCGAATGAAATGAAATCAGTTGATCGAGCAGTGATATCATTCTCGAATAATCTCGGTAGAATCTTTTGCAGGAAGGAGTAAACGACGAGAATCGAGGCACGTATAAATTCAGAGCTTGGACCATTGGGATCTCTATCAATCCTTATTCCTCTCGACACGAGAACTCCTGATGGCAAAAAGATTAGCATAAGGAATCATGAGAAGCCAGTTGACAAGCTTGGCCGGTGGCGTTGATGCTTTGCTTGATCATCAAGCGGGATGAAACGTAAATCTATGCGCAATAGGGAGAAATCATGTTATTTTCGATTAATCCGAGCATAATACAAGCAAAGAAGTAATTTGGGTCGGAGTATTATTAGGTAGGCCTACATGAATTTCTCCTTATATTCGTTAACTGGCTCACATAATCTAGGACTACGGTTGACTAGTCAATTCTTCTCTAGTATTTGATTTGACTTTAGTTTATTTAGCTTTCTTTATTTATTAATTCGTATTTAGCTTCTAGTTTCTTTTTCTTATGGAATGAGGGATTTCGCACTATATAAACCGCATGCCACCGAATACTTGAAGCCAATGAGCATACTATTTCAAGTTTTTACCTTGTGGGTAATCAAGTTATGGGTTCTTTCAAGAACTTTTTGAGCTAATCACTACTCGCCCTTGGGAAAAAATAGACTTATCGCTCGCGTCCTTCCTCTCTTTTGTGTGCTCTTTGTCTACCCTAGTGTCTAAATCAATTCGATTTGATCCTTACGCGCACCCATACGGAGAAGAATAAATAACTTGCAATTTCTTTCCTTATCGGACCCAATATCGTACCTATGTTCTGATTTTGTTCGTCTCTTTTGTGCTTCTCTTTTAAATCTTTGTTTAGTATGACGGTCTGATTCTATTTGGGGAGCATAAGCACGAGTGTCGAGTGAAACACGTGTAAGCGGCAAGCATAGGCACATATCCATTGCTTGGACAAATGGAAGGAAATTAAATTAGTTGATCGAGTATTGATATCATTCTCGAATGAAGAGAAATCAGTTGATTGAGCATTAATATCATTCTCGAATGATCTCGGTCGAATCTTTTGGAGGAAGGAGTGAATGACAAGAATCGAGGCACATCCAAATTCAGGGCTTGGACCATTGGAATGCGACCGTTTTGATGTCTGTGATGCATACAATGAAGTAATTTAGTTCGGAGTGTTATTAGGTAGGCCCACACGAATTTCTCTTTATTTCGTTAAGCTGGCTCATAGAATCTAGGACTACGGTTGACCAGTCAACTCCTCTCTGGTTCTTGATTTGACTTTAGTTTATTCGTTTTTCTTCATTTACTAATTCGTATTTAGCTTCTAGTTTCTTTTTCTTATGAAATGAGGGATTTCACACCATAAAAACCGCATGCAATCGAATACTTGAGGCCAATAACCATACTATTTCAGTTTTCTACCTTGTAGGTAATCAAGTTATGGGTTATTTCAAGAACTTTGCGAGCAAATCACGAGTCGGCTTGGCAAACATAGACTTATCGCTCACGTCCTTCCTTTCTTTTGTATTCTTTGTCTACCCTAGTGTCTAAATCAAATCGATTTGCTCCTTATGCCCAGCCATACGGAGAAGAACAAAGAACTTGCGATTTCTTTCCTTTCTTTTGTGTATTTCTTTCTAATCTTTGTTTAGTATGATAGTTTGTTTCTATTTGGGGAGCATAAGCACGAGTGTCAAGTGAAAGCTCGTGTAAGCGGCAAGCGTAGGTGCAGATCCATTACTTGGAAAAATGTGACGAAATTAAATTAGTTGATCGAGTATTGATATCATTTTGGAGTGAAATGAAATCAGTTGATTGAGCAGTGATATCATTCTCGAATGATCTCAGTCGAATCTTTTGGATGAAGGTGGGAACGACAAGAATCGAGGCACGCCCAAATTCAGGACTTGGAGCATTAGGATCTCCATCATTCCTTGTTCCTCTTGGCAGAGCACTCCTAATGGCCCAAGGATTAGCGTAAAGAATCATGAGAAGGCAGTTGACAAGCTTGGCCAGTAGCATTGATGCTTTGCTTTATCATCAAGCAGGACGAGACGTAAATCCATGTGCGAAAGGGAGAAATCATGTTGTTTTCGATTAATCCAAGCGTAATATAAGTAGGAACGCAACTGTTTTGATGTTTGGGACGCATACATTAAAGTAATTTAGATCGTAGTGTTATTAGATAGGCCCACACGAATTTCTCCTTGTTTTCGTTAAGCTGGCTCATAGAATATAGAACTACGGTTAACCAGTCAACTCCTCTATGGTTCTTGATTTGACTTTACTTTATTCATCTTTCTTTATTTATTAATTCATATTTACTTTCTAGTTTCCTTTTCTTACGGAATGAGGAATATCGCACCATAAAAATCGCATGCAACCGTTATACGAACCAAACTAGTACAACGAATCCTACACCAACAAGGAGTCTTGATGATGTAAATCCTACTAGCTCAAGGAATTCTAATCCAATAAGGAGTCCTGACTCAAGTAGGAATCCTAATCCTGCACGGAGTCCTGATGATATTAGGAGTTCAAGCAACGAAAGGAATCCTAATTCAACTAAGAGTCATAGTTCGATTCAACTTATAAGTCAATGAGCTTAGTCAAATTCATAAATATAAACGTTTTACGGGGTTATTATCTTATATCGACAAATATACACCTTTAATGGGGTAGTTTTCTCATATAAATTAACTTATTTAAGGGGTTGTTTTCCCATACTAAAAAATATACCAAAATTACGGGATTATTTTCTCCGATTGATAAATATCCCCATATTATGGAGTTGTTTTCTCATATTAAAAGATTTACCCTTTCTACAAGGTTGTTTTCTCAGAGTTGCAATTGCACTACTTTTACGAGGATATTTTCTTTTATTAATAAATATACCACTTTTACGGGGTCGTTTTCTCATATTACATTAATAGCACTATTATGGGGTTGTTTTGTCAAATTCATATATATACACATTTTACGAGGTTATTTTCTTATATAGACAAATATACCCCTTTTACGGGGTTGTTTTCTCATACTCTAAAATTAACCCATTTAAGGGGTTGTTTTCTCATACTCACAAATATAATAAAATTACGGGGTTATTTTCTCCAATTGATAAATATCGCCGTATTACGGGGTTGTTTTCTCATATTAAAAAATTTACCCCTTCTACGAGGTTGTTTTCTCAGACTCGCAATTACACTACTTTTACGGGGTTGTTTTCCCAGTATTCATAAAAATACATGTTTTATGGGGTTATTTTCTTATATTGATAAATGTAAAACTTTTATGGGGTCGTTTTCTCATATTTTGTTTGCTCATATTAAAAATTTACCCCTTCTACGAGGCTGTTTTCTCAAACTCCCAATTACACTAGTTTTACAGGGGTGTTTTCTGAGATTCATAAATATACAGGTTTAAGGGGCTATTTTCTTATATTGATAATTATACCACTTTTACGGGGTCATTTTCTCATATTAAATTATTAAACTATTATGGGGTTGTTTTGTTAAATTCATAAATTTACATGTTTTACAGGGTTATTTTCTTATATTGACAAATATACCCCTTTTACGGGGTTGTTTTCTCATACTCTAAAATTAACCCATTTAAGGGGCTGTTTTCCAATACTCACAAATATACCAAAATTATGGAGCTATTTTCTCCGGTTGATAAATATCCTCGTATTACGGGGTTGTTTTCTCATATTAAAAATTTTACCCCTTCTACGAGGCTGTTTTCTCATACAATTTTATTTGGCGGTTTTCTGGATGTTAAATACCATTGGAGAAAACAGGCCGAAAAGGAGACAGGAATTTAAGTCGATAGAGCCCGCTCCTAATTATACTACTTTTACGGGGTTGTTTTCTGAGATTAATAAATATACATATTTCAAGGGGTTATTTTCTTATATTGATAATTATACCACTTTTACGGGGTCGTTTTCTCATATTAAATTATTAGAACAATTATGGGGTTGTTTTGTCAAATTCATAAATTTGCATGTTTTACGGTGTTATTTTCTTATGTCGACAAACATACCCCTTTTACGGGGTTATTTTCTCAGACTCTAAAATTAATTCATTTAAGGGGTTGTTTTCCCATACTCACAAAATACCAAAATTAAAGGGTTATTTTCTCTGATTGATAAATATCCACGTATTACGAGGTTGTTTTCTCATATTAAAAAATTTATTCCTTCTAAGAGGCTATTTTCTCAGACTCGCAATTACACTATTTTTACGAGGTTGTTTTCTCAGATTCACAAATATACACATTTTACGGAGTTATTTTTTTATATTTATAAATATACCACTTTTATGGGGTCGTATTCTCATATTAAATTTTTAACACTTTTCTCGGGTTGTTTTGTCAAATTCATAAATATACACGTTTTACGGAGTTGTTTTCTCATATTATAAAATTAACCAATTTAAGGGGTTGTTTTCTCATATTAACAAATATACCAAAATTACGGGGTTATTTTCTCCAATTGATAAATATCCCCGTATTACGGGGTTGTTTTCTCATATTAACAAATTTACTCCTTCTACGATGCAATTTTCTTAGACTCGCAATTACACTACTTTTACGGGGTTGTTTTCTCATATTCAGAAATATTCACTCTTTAAGGGATTAGTTTCTTTTATTGATAATTATACCACTTTTACGTGGTCGTTTCCTCATATTAAATTATTAGCATTATTATGGGGTTTTTTTTATCAAATTCATAAATTTACACGTTTTACGAGGCTAATTTCTTATATTGAAAAATATACAGCTTTTATAGGGTTGTTTTCTCATACTCTAAAATTAACCCATTTAAGGGGTTGTTTTTCCATACTAAAAAATATACCAAAATTACAGGGTTATTTTCTACGATTGAAAAATATTCCCATATTATGGGGTTGTTTTCTCATATTAAAAAATTTACCCCTCTATGAGGTTGTTTTCTCTCACTTGCAATTACACTACTTTTATGGGGTTGTCTTCTCATATTCATAAATATACACGTTTTACGGGGTTATTTTCTTATATTGATAAATACAAAACTTTTACGGGATCATTTTCTCATATTAAATTATTAGCACTATTATAGGATTGTTTTGTTAAATTCAAAAATTTACACGTTTACGGGGTTATTTTTCTATATCAACAAATATACCCCTTTTAAGGTTTTGTTTTCTTATACTCTAAAATTAATCTATTTATGTAACGCCTGCATTTTCTCATCATCCATGTTATGTGCATTTACATTTAATCATTGGGCATATAATGGTATATCAATGATATTTTTATTTTATGAGAACAGATATATATTAATTATAAGTAGAGAATAAGAAGCATGATATTAGATTATTAATTTAGATAAGTTGATTAAGTACTTGGGTTATGTGTATTAAGCCTTAAGACTTAATTGAACCAATAGTTGAAGGTTGGGTAAATAGATTAGACTTAAAAGATACAATTAAAAGTTAGTACCTATATATGGTTAGTAAGAATTAATTTAGGGTGATAAAAATAGTTTAGTAGGTGGTGGCATTAAGAGAGGAATATTGGAAATTGGAATCATGAGCAAGCTCATTTTACCTCTTTATTTCTCTAAAATTCGTACATGGCCAAAAACATAAAATTTGGAATAAGAGAGAGGAGTGGAATACCTAGAAAAACTTAAGATTAAGATAGGATTTTGCCAACTATTGAAGGAGCCAAGCTAAAGCTAAAGGATTTAAGCATATTAGCAACCCAAAAGCTGAAATTGGTAAGTTGTTACTTGAGTGTTATTAATTTGTCATTAGGGTTCTTGATTACAAATTGGAAAAACTTCATTTGATGCTCTCATTGATTAATTAAAGGTCTGATTATCATGAATTAGTAGAGTATTGAATGATTGCATAAAGATTAAGCTTGATTTAAGTTTAAGTATGTTAAGATAGAAAACTGTCAAAATTCCAGCAACCTTGATGTTCTGTATTTTAGGCATAACATGGGTTATATAAGTCCAAATTAAGCTTAATTGGTGTCTATGGAAATTTTAAAGAGTCCTCTATAACTTTGTAGTTTTGTGATTTTGCTATTTTTGCCGTTTTGGTTGCTTAAATTGAGCAAACAGATTGCTGCTCGGGTACAACTAGCTGTATGACCCTTGCTCAGTAATTTGAAAATAATTAAATCTATAGAAGTTGGAATTGAGTAATTCTTCTTGGAGATGAAACTAGACGCATAATTGGATATGTCCATTTAATATGAGATTTTTGTATTTAGCCAATTTTTCCCAGCAATAAATATACCTTGGTACTAAATTCTGTCTAGAAAACAGAAATGTTGGAGATTAGTTTTATGCAATTTATTGATGTTAATTTGAGTTAAATTGGTATTTAACTAGATGGGAAATATTTATAGGATATTAAAACAGTAATTGAGAGTCTTAGAGGAAGAGTTAGACCTATGAATTAGAGAGGGGATGATCTTGTAATGCATTAGAACTCGCATTTACATGAATACTGGAAAGGAAGTTGTGGAGAAAGGAGGTTCTTATATGCTAAAGGAATAAGTATATTTTGAGTAAGTAATATTTGCTATGTTCATATATTTAATCAAATGTTTCGCAAATGGTTGCGTTTGCTTAATATTGTTTATGTTTGAAATGATTGGTGTTGAGTGGAACAATTGTTATTGCTGAAATATGATATAAGTGAAATGATTGAATTGTGATGTTAAGTGCATATGTGCATGTGAATGGTGGATTCCCTATATATATAAAGCCTTGGGAGGCTAAAGCCTAGAGAGGCTACGTGTGTGATATGTGAGGATGAGGCGGGCAGCACATTAAAGGGGATCCACAAGCCGTGAGAACTAACCATAATTGTTGAATTGTATTTCTTCTATGATGGTTGTAATGAATTGAGTAGAATGGTATGACTTTATACCTAAACTATGAATATCATGGAAAGTTATGTGATTGGGTGGAAATTGTATTAAGTGTATGTGATATAGATTATGTTGATTATTTATTTGAGGCTCACCCCTCTCCAAAATTTTTCTTTTCAGTCTCCTCGATGCATTTTTGTATGCAGTTATGTGATATATATGGAAGTATGCCTTATAAGGCATAAGAAGATGTTTGTAATACTTGTTAAATGATGTTTAAGTATAATCATATGTTTATATGTTAATAACCTTGTGTCTGGATTCTTAACAACCTACATATTGACCTATCTACCTGTAGTATATATTCTACGACGCTTGTATGCTTCCTGGCTAATGTTTATTGGTTAGCATGTGATGGGGGTGTTACAATTTAAGTGGGTTGTTTTCCCATACTCATATACCAAAATTACATGGTTTATTTTTTCTGATTGATAAATATCCCTGTGTTACGGGGTTGTTTTCTCATATTAAAAAGTTTACTCGTTCTACGAGGCTATTTTCTCAAACTCGTAATTACACTACTTTTACGGGGTTGTTTTCTCATATTCGTAAATATACATGTTTTACGAGGTTATTTTTTTATATTGATAAATATACTACTTTTACGAGGTCGTTTTCTCATATTAAATTATTTGCACTATTATGGGGTTGTTTTGTCAAATTCATAACAATGCACGTATTACGGAAAATTTTCTTATATCGACAAATATACAACTTTTATGAGGTTGTTTTCTCATATTATAAAATTAACTCATTTAAAACATTTTTTCCCATACTCAAGAAATATACCAAAATTACGGGGTTATTTTCTTTGATTGATAAATATCCCTATATTGCGGGGTTGTTTTCTCATATTAAAAAATTTACCCCTTCTACGAGGCTGTTTTCTCAGACTCGCAATTACACTATTTTACGAGGTTATTTTCTTATATTGATAAATATACCACTTTTACGGGGTCGTTTTCTTATATTAAATTATTAGCAATATTATAGGGTTGTTTTGTCAAACTCTAAAATTAAACCTTTTAAGGGGTTATTCTCCAATACTCACAAATATACTAAAATTATGGGTTTTTTTTCTCTGATTGATATATATCCCCGTATTATGGGTTTATTTTCTCCGACTGATAAATATCTCCTTTTTATGGGATTGTTTTCTCATATTAAAAAATTTACCCCTACTACGAAGCTGTTTTCTTGGACTCGCAATTACACTAATTTTATGGGGTTGTTTTCTCAGATTCATAAATATACATGTTTTACGGAGTTATTTTCTTATATTGATAAATATACCACTTTTATGGGGTCGTTTTCTCATATTAAATTATTAGCACTATTATGGAGTTGTTTTGTTAAATTCATAAATATACACGTTTTACGGAGTTATTTTCTTATATCGACAAATATACATCTTTTACGGAGTTGTTTTCTCATATTATAAAATTAACCGATTTAAGGGGTTGTTTTCTCATACTCATAAATATACAAAATTATAGGGTTATTTTCTCCGATTGATAAATATCTCCGTATTACGGGGTTGTTTTCTCATAATTAAAAATTTATCCCTCTATGAGGTTGTTTTCTCAGACTTGCAATTACACTACTTTTACGGGGTTGTCTTCTCAGATTCATAAATATACACGTTTTGCGGGGTTATTTTCTTATATTGATAAATATAAAACTTTTACGGGGTCGTTTTTCATATCAAATTATTAGCACTATTATAGGATTGTTTTGTCAAATTAAAAAATTTACACGTTTACGGGGATATTTTCCTATATCGAAAAATATACCCCTTTTACGGTGTTGTATTCTCATACTCTAAAATTAACCCATTTAAGGGCTTATTTTTACATACTCGCAAATATACCAAAATTACGGAGTTATTTTCTCCGATTGATAAATATCCTCGTATAACAGGATTTTTTTCTCATTGTAAAAAATTTATTCCTTCTAAGAGGCTATTTTCTCAGACTCGCAATTACACTACTTTTACGGGGTTGTTTTCTTAGATTCACAAATATACACGTTTACGGGGTTATTTTCTTACATTGATAAGTATACCACTTTTACGGGGTCGTATTCTCATGTTAAATTTTTAGCACTTTTCTCGGGTTGTTTTGTCAAATTCATAAATATACATGTTTTACGGGGTTGTTTTCTCATATTATAAAATTAACCTATTTAAGGGGTTGTTTTCTCATACTCACAAATATACCAAAATTACGGGTTTATTTTCTCCGATTGATAAATATCCCGGTATTACGGGGTTGTTTTCTCATATTAATAAATTTACTTTTTGTACGAGGCTATTTTCTTATATTGATAAATATAAAACCTTTACGGGGTCGTTTTCTCATATTTAATTATTAGCACTATTATACGGTTGTTTTGTCAAATTCATAAATTTACACGTTTTGCGGGGTTATTCTCCTATATCGACAAATATACCCCTTTTTACAGGGTTATTTTCTCATACTCTAAAATTAACCCTTTTCAGAGGGTTGTTTTCCCATACTCACAAATATACCGAAATTATGGGTTATTTTTTTCGATTGATAAATATCCCCGTATTACGGGGTTGTTTTCTCATATTAAAAAATTTACCCCTTCTACGAGGCTGTTTTCTCAGACTCACAATTACACTACTTTTACGGAATTGTTTTCTCATATTCATAAATATACACGTTTTACGGGGTTATTTTCTTATATTGATAATTATACAACTTTTACGAGGTCGTTTTCTCATGTTAAATTATTGGCACTATTATGGGGTTGTTTTGTTAAATTCATAAATTTACACATTTTACGGGGTTATTTTTATATCGATAAATATACCCTTTAACGAGGTTGTTTTCTCACACTCTAAAATTAACCCATTTTAAGGGGTGGTTTTCCATACTCACATATATACCAAAATTACAGGGTTATGTTCTCCGGTTGATAAATATCTCCGTATTATGGAGTTGTTTCCTAATTTTTATAAACATATCCCTTTTATGGGGTTGTTTTCTCATATTAAAAAATTTATCCATTCTACGAGGCTGTTTTCTCAGACTCGCAGTTACACTACATTTACGGGGTTGTTTTCTCAAATTCATAAATATACACATTTTACGGGGTTATTTTCTTATATTGATAAATATACCACTTTTACGGGTTCGTTTTCTCATATTAGATTTTTAGCACTATTATGGGGTTGTTTTATCAAATTCATAAATATACACGTTTTACACAGTTATTTTCTTATATCGACAAATATACCCCTTTTACGAGGTTGTTTTCTCATATTATAAAATTAACCAATTTAAGGGGTTGTTTTCTCATACTCACAAATATACAAAAATTACGGGATTATTTTCTCCGATTGATAAATATCCCCGTATTACGAGGTTGTTTTCTCATATTAAAAAATTTACCCCTTCTACGAGGCTGTTTTCTTTTATTGTTAGTTATACTATTTTTACGGGGTTGTTTTCTCATATTATGTAATTCGCACTATTATGGGGTTGTTTTGTCAAATTCATAAATTTACACGTTTTGTGGGGTTGTTTTCTTATATCGACAAATATACCACTTTTATAGGGTTGTCTTCTCATATTATAAAATTAACCCATTTAAGGGGTTGTTTTCTCATACTCGCAAATATAACAAGATTATGGCGTTGTTTTCTCATATTAAAAAATTTACACCTTCTACAAGGTTGTTTTTTTAGACTCGCAATTACACTGCTTTTATGGGGTTGTTTCCTTAGATTTACAAATATACAGATTTTATGGGGTTATTTTCCTATATCGACAAATATTCCCCTTTTACGGGGTCATTTTCTCATATTAAATTATTCGCACTATTATGGGGTTGTTTTCTCAAATTTATAAATATACACGTTTTACAGTGTTATTCTCTTATATCGACAAATATACCCCATTTACGGGGTTTTTGTCAAATTCATAAATATATACATTTTACGGATTATATGTATAAATATACCACTTTTACGAGGTCATTTTCAAATATTAAATTATTAGCACTATTATGAGGTTGTTTTCTAAAATTTAAAAATATACACGTTTTACGGAGTGATTTTCTGATATCGACAAATATACCCCTTTTATGGGGTTGTTTTCTCATATTATAAAATTAACCAATTTAAGGGGTTGTTTTCTCATACTCACAAATATACAAAATTACGGGGTTATTTTCTTGATTGATAAATATCCCCATATTATGGGGTTGTTTTCTCATATTAAAAAATTTATTCCTTTTACGAGGCTATTTTCTCAGACTCACAATTACACTAGTTTTAAGGGGTTGTTTTCTCAGATTCACAAATATACACATTTTACGAGGTTATTTTCTTTTATTGATAAATATACCACTTTTACGGGTCGTATTCTCATATTAAATTTTCAGCACTTTTCTAGGATTGTTTTGTCAAATTCATAAATATACACATTTTACAGGGTTATTTTCTTATATCGACAAATATACCCCTTTTACGGGATTATTTTCTTATATTATAAAATTAACCAATTTAAGGTGTTGTTTTCTCATACTCACAACAAAATTACGGGGTTATTTTCTTCGATTGATAAATATCCCCGTATTATGGGGTTGTCTTCTCATATTAAAAAATTTATCCCTTCTATGATGCTATTTTCTCATACTCGCAATTACACTAGTTTTACGGGGTTATTTTTTCATATTCACAAATATACACGTTTTAGGTGGTTATTTTCTTATATTGATAAATATACCACTTTTACGAGTCGTATTCTCATATTAAATTTTTTGCACTTTTCTAGGGTTGTTTTGTCAAATTCATAAATATACACATTTTACGGGGTTATTTTCTTATATCGATAAATATACCCCTTTTACGGGATTATTTTATCATATTATTAAATTAACCCACTTAAGGGGTTATTTTCTCATACTCTCAAATATACCAAAATTACGGGGTTATTTTCTAATATTTACAAATATATCCCACTTACGGGGTTGTTTTCTCATATTTAAAAATTTACCCCTTCTACAAGGCTATTTTCATAGACTCGCAATTACACTACTTTTACGGGGTTCATTTCTTATATTCATAAACATACAAGTTTTACGGGCTTATTTTCTTATATTAATAAATATACCACTTTTACACGGTCATTTTCTCATATTAAATTATAAGCACTATTATAGGGTTGTTTTGTCAAATTCACAAATTTTCACGTTTACGAGGTTATTTTCTTATATCAACAAATATACTCCTTTTACGGGGTTGTTTTCTCATATTATAAAATTAGCCCGTTTATGGAGTTGTTTTCGAGTACTCAGAAATATACTAAAATTACGAGGTTATTTTCTCCGATTGATAAATATCACTGTATTACGGGGTTGTTTTCTCATATTAAAAAATTCACCCCTTCTACGAGGCTGTTCTCTCAGACTCGCAATTACACTATTTTTACAGGATTGTTTTCGCAGATTTATAAATATACATATTTTACGGCGTTATTTTCTTATATTGATAAATATAAAAAAATTTACAGGTTGTTTTCTCATATTAAACTTATAGCACAATTATGGGGTTGTTTTGTTAAATTTATAAATATACACGTTTTATAGGGTTATTTTCTTATATCGACAAATATATCCCTTTTATGTGGTTGTTTTTTGATACTCTAAAATTAATCCATTTAAAGGGGTTGTTTTCCCATACTCATAAATATACCAAAATTATGGGGTTATAATTTTCGATTGATAAATATGCTCATACTACGGGGTTGTTTTCTCATATTAAAAGCTTTACCCCTTCTACCAGGCTGTTTTTACAGACTCGCAATTACACTACTTTTACGGGTTCTTTTCTCAGATTCATAATATACACGTTTTATGAGATTATTTTCTTATATTGATAAATATACCGCTTTTACGAGGTCATTTTCTCATATTAAATTATTAGCATATGGGGTTGTTTTGTCAAATTCAAAAATATATACGTTTTATGGGGTTATTTTCTTATATCAACAAATATACTCCTTTTACAGGGTTGTTTTCTCATATTATTTAATTAACCCATTTAACGGGTTGTTTGCTCAAACTCACAAATATACCAAAATTACGAGATTATTTTCTCCAATTGATAAATTTACCCCTTCTACGAGGCTGTTTTCTCAAACTCGCAATTACACTATTTTACAAGGTTGTTATCTCATATTCATAAATATACACGTTTTACGGAGTTATTTTCTTATATTGATAAATTTACCACTTTTACGGGGTCATTTTCTCATATTAAATTATTAGCACTATTATGGAGTTATCTTCTCAAATTTATAAATATACACGTTTACGGGGTTATTTTCTTATATCGACAAATATATCCCATTTACGGGGTTGTTTTCTCATATTATAAAATTAACCCATTTAAGGGGTTGTTTCTCATACTCACAAATATACCAAAATTACGGGGTTATTTTCTTCGACTGATAAATATTCCGTATTACGGGGTTATTTTCTCATGTTAAAAAAATTACCCCTTCTATGAGACTGTTTTCACAGACTCGCTATTACACTACTTTTATGGAGTTCTTTTTTCAGATTCAAAAATATACACATTTTACGGGATTATTTTCTTATATTGATAAATATACCACATTTACGGGCTCGTTTTCTCATATTAGATTATTAGCACTATTATACGGTTGTTTTGTCAAATTCATAAATATACACGTTTTACAGAGTTATATTCTTATGTCGACAAATACACTTCTTTTACGTGGTTGTGTTCGCATATTATTAAATTAACCCATTTAAGGGATTGTTTTCTCATACTCTCAAATATACCAAAATTACGAGGTTATTTTCTCCGATTGATAAATATCCTTGTATTACGGGGTTGTTTTCTAATATTAAAAAATTTACCCGTTCTACGACCTGTTTTCTCGGACTCACAATTACAATACTTTTACACGGTTATTTTATAAGATTTATAAATACACGTTTTATAAATACACGTTTTACGGAGTTATTTTCTTATATTGATAAATATAAAACTTTTACGGGGTCGTTTTCTCATATTAAATTATTAGCACTATTATAGGGTTGTTTTATCAAAAATTCATACATTTACACATTTTACGGTGTTATTTTCCTATATCGACAAATATATTCCTTTTACGGGGTTATTTTCTGATACTCTAACCCATTTAAGGGTGTTGTTTTCCCATACTTACAAATATACAAAAATTACGGGGTTATTATTTTAGATTGATAAATATTCCTGTACTACGGGTTTGTTTTCTCATACTAAAAAATTTACCCCTTCTACGAGGTTGTTTTCATAGAGTCGCAATTACACTACTTTTACGGGGTTCATTTCTCAGATTCATAAATATACACGTTTTATGGGATTATTTTCTTATATTGATAAATATACCACTTTTACGGGGTCATTTTCTCATATTAGATTATTAGCACTATTATGGGGTTGTTTTGTCGAATTCATAAATATACACGTTTTACGGGTTATTTTCTTATATCGAAAAATATACCCATTTTACAAGATTATTTTCTCATATTATAAAATTAACCCATTTAAGGGGTTGTTTTCTCATACTCACAAATATACAAAAATTACAAGATTATTTTCTCCGATTGATAAATATCCCCGTATTACAGGGTTGTTTTCTCATATTAAAAAATTTACCCCTTCTACAAGGCTGTTTTCACAGACTCGTTGTTACACTACTTTTACGGGGTTGTTCTCCGAGATTCATAAATATACACATTTTACAGGGTTATTTTCTTTTGTTGATAGTTATACTATTTTTACGGGGTCATTTTCTCATATTATATAATTCACACTATTATGGTGTTGTTTTGTCAAATTCATAAATATACACATTTTACGGGGTTATTTTCTCATATTGACAAATAACATACTTTTACGGGGTTGCTTTCTCATACTCTAAAATTAACCCATTTAAGGTGTTGTTTTCTCATACTCACAAATATACCAAGATTACGAGGTTATTTTCTCCGATTGATAAATATCCCCGTATTGCGGGGTTGTTTTCTCATATTAAAAAATTTACCCCTTCTTTGAGGTTGTTTTCTCATATTCATAAATATACATGTTCTACAGAGTTATTTTCTTATATAGATAAACATAAAACTTTTACAGGGTCGTTTTCTCATATTAAATGATTAGCACTATTATGGGGTTGTTTTCTCAAATTCATAAATATACACGTTTTACAGGGTTATTTTCTTATATATACAAATATACCCCATTTACGGGGTTGTTTTGTCAAATTCATAAATATACACGTTTTACTGAGTTTTTCATTATATGGATAAATATACCTCTTTCACCAGGTCATTTTCTCATATTAAGTTATTAGCAAATTTATAAATATACATGTTTTACGGGTTATTTTCTTATATCGACAACTATATCCTTTTTCGGGGTTGTTTTCTCATATTATAAAATTAACCCATTTAAGGGGTTGTTTTCTCATACTCACAAATATACCAAAATTACAGGGTTATTGATAAATATCCCCGTATTACGGGGTTGTTTTCTCATATTAAAAATTTACCCCTTCTACGAGGCTGTTTTATCAGACTCGCAATTACACTACTTTTATAAGGTTGTTTTCTCAGACTCATAAATATACACGTTTTACGGGGTTATTTTCTCATACTATAAAATTAATCCATTTAATTGGATTGTTTTTCCATACTCACAAATATACCAAAATCATGAGGTTATTATTTTCGATTGATAAATTTTCTCGTACGACGAAGTTGTTTTCTCATAGTAAAAAATTTGCCCCTTCTACGAGGCTGTTTTCACAAACTCGCAATTACACTACTTTTACGGGGTTCTTTTCTCAGATTCATAAATATACACGTTTTACGAGATTATTTTCTTATATTGATAAATATACCACTTTTACAGGGTCATTTTCTCATATTAAATTATTAGCACTATTTTGGAGTTGTTTTGTCAAATTCATAAATATACACATTTTACGGAGTTATTTTCTTATATCGACAAATATACCCCTTTTACGGGGCTGTTTTGTCATATTCTAAAATTAACCCGATTAAAGGATTGTTTTCTCATACTCACAAATATACAAAAATTATGGGGTTATTCTCTCCTATTGATAACTATCCCCGTATTACGACGTTGTTTTCTAATGTTTATAAACATACCCATCTTACGGTGTTGTTTTCTCATATTAAAAGATTTTTCCCCTTCTACAAGGCTGTTTTCTCAGACTCGCAATTACACTACTTTTACGTGGTTGTTTTCTCATATTTATAAATATACACGTTTTACGGGGTTACTTTCCTTATATTGATAAATATACCACTTTTACAGGGTCGTATTCTCATATTAAATTTTTAGCACTATTATGGAGTTGCTTTGTCAAATTCATAAATATACACGTTTTACGAGGTTATTTTCTTATATTGACAAATATACCCCTTTTACGGGATTATTTTCTCATATTATAAAATTAACCTATTTAAGGGGTTGTTTTCTCATACTCATAAATATACTAAAATTACGGGGTTATTTTCTCTCATTCATAAATATTCCTGTATTACAGGGTTGTTTGCTAATATTTATAACTATACCCCTCTTACGGGGTTGTTTTCTCATTTTAAAAAATTTACCCCTTCTACGATGCTGTTTTTTGAGACTCACAATTACACTACTTTTATGGGGTTGTTTTCTCAAATTCATAAATATACACGTTTTACTGTATTATTTTCTTATATTGATAAATATACCTCTTTTACAGGGTCTTTTCTCATATTATTAAATTAGCCCATTTAAGGGTTGTTTTCTCATACTCACAAATATACCAAAATTACAAGGTTATTTTCTCCGATTGATAAATATCCCCATATAACAAGGGTTGCTTTCTCATATTAAAAAATTTACCCTTATATGAGGATGTTTTCTCATACTCGCAATTACACTACTTTTAGAGGGTTGTTTTCTCATATTCATAAATATACACGTTTTACGAAGTTATTTTCTAATATTGATAAATATACCACTTTTACATGGTGGTTTTCTCATATTAAATTATTAGCACTATTATGGGGTTGTTTTCTCAAATTCATAAATATACATATTTTATAGGGTTATTTTCTTATATACAAAAATATACCCCCATTTACGGGGTTGTTTTGTCAATTCATCATAAATATACACGTTTTACTGAGTATTTTATTATATGGATAAATATACCTCTTTTACCAGGTCGTTTTCTCATATTAAGTTATTAGCAAATATTGGGTTGTTTTGTCAAATTCATAAATACACACGTTTTACGGGTTATTTTCTTATACTAACAACTATATACTTTTATGGGGTTGTTTTCTCATATTATAAAATTAACCCATTTAAGGGGTTGTTTTCTCATACTCACAAATATACCAATATTACGGGGTTATTGATAAATATCCCCGTATTACGGGGTTGTTTTCTCATATTAAAAAATTTACCCCTTCTACGAGGTTGTTTTATCAGACTCGCAATTACACTACTTTTATGAGGTTGTTTTCTCAGATTCATAAATATACACGTTTTATGGGGTTATTTTTTATATTTATAAATATACTACTTTACAGGGTCGTTTTCTCATATTAAATATACACGGTTTACGGGATTATTTTCTTATATCGAAAAATATACCCTTTTAACGGGGTTGTTTTCTCATACTATAAAATTAATCCATTTAATTGGATTGTTTTCCCATACTCACAAATATACCAAAATCACGAGGTTATTATTTTCGATTGATAAATTTTCCCGTACTACGAGGTTGTTTTCTCATATTAAAAAATTTGCCCCTCCTACGAGGCTGTTTTCACAAACTCGCAATTACACTACTTTTAAGGGGTTCTTTCTCAGATTCATAAATATACACGTTTACGAGATTATTTTCTTGTATTGATAAATATACCACTTTTACATGATCATTTTCTCATATTAAATTATTAGCACTATTATGGAGTTGTTTTGTCATAAATATACACATTTTACGGGGTTATTTTTTTATATCAACAAATATACCCCTTTACGGGGTTGTTTTGTCATATTCTAAAATTAACGCAATTAAGGGGTTGTTTTCTCATACTCATAAATATATAAAAATTACGGGGTTATTTTCTCCTATTGATAATTATCCCCGTATTACGGCGTTGTTTTCTAATGTTTATAAATATACCCATCTTACGGTGTTGTTTTCTCATATTAAAAAATTTTCCCCCTTCTACGATGTTGTTTTCTCATACTTGCAATTACACTAATTTTACAGGGTTGTTTCTTCAGATTCATAAATAGACATATTTTACGGGGTTATTTTCTTATATTGACAAATATACCACTTTTAGGGGGTTGTTTTCTCATATTATAAAATTAACCCATTTAAGGGGTTGTTTTCTCAAACTCACAAATATACCAAAATTACGGGGTTGGTTTCTCATATTTAAAAATTTACCCCTTCTACGAGGGTATTTTCTCAAACTCGAAATTACACTAATTTTACGAGGTTGTTTTCTCAGATTCATAAATACACACGTTTTACGGGGTTATTTTCTTATATTTACAAATATACCACTTTTATAGGATTCTTTTCTCATATTATAAAATTAACCCATTTAAGGGTTGTTTTCTCATACTCACAAATATACCACAATTACGGGGTTATTCCCTCATATTCATAAATATCCCTGTATTACGGATTTGTTTCCACATATTAATAAATTTACACCTTCTACGATGTTGTTTTCTCACATTAAAATATTTACCCATTATACGAGGCTGTTTTCTTAGACTCGCAATTACACTACTTTCACGGGGTTGTTTTCTCAGATTCATAAATACACACGTTTTACTGGGTTATTTTCTTATATTAACAAATATACCACTTTTACGGGATTATTTTCTCATATAATAAAATTAACCCATTTAAAGGGTTGTTTTCTCACTCACTAATATATCAAAATTACGGGATTATTTTCTCCAATTAATAAATATCACCATACTACAGGGTTATTTTCTCATATTTATAAATTTTTCCCTTCCACGAGGTTGTCTTCTTAGACTCGCAATTACACTACTTTTACGAGGTTGTTTTCTCATATTCATAAATATACACACGTTTTGCGGGGTTATTTTCTTATATTGATAAATATGCCACTTTTACGGGTCGTTTTCTCATATTAAATTATTAGCACTAGTATGGGGTTGTTTTCTCAAATTCATAAATATACACGTTTTACAGGGTTGTTTTCTCATATTTAAAAATTTACCCCATCTACGAGGCTGTTTTCTCAAACTCGCAATTACACTAATTTTGCAGGGTTGTTTTCTCAAATTCATAAATATAAACGTTTTGTGGGTTATTTTCTTATATTGATAAATATACCATTTTTACGGGGTTATTTTTTCATATTAAATTATTACCACTATTATGGTATTATTTTCTCAGATTCATAAATATACATGTTTTACAAGGTTATTTTTTATATCGACAAATATACCTCTTTTACGGGGTTGTTTTCTCATATCATAAAATGAACCCATTTAAGGGGTTGTTTTCTCATACTCAAATAATATACCACAATTATGGGGTTATTTTCTTAGATTCATAAATATCCCCGTATTACGGGGTTGTTTTCACATATTAAAAAATTTACCCCTTCTACAAGGTTGTTTTATCATATTAAAAAATTTACTCATTCTACGAGGTTGTTTCTTAGACTCGGAATTACACTACTTTTATAGGGTTGTTTTCTCAGATTCTTAAATACACATGTGTGACGGGGTTATTTTCCTATATTAACAAATATACCACTTTTACGAAGTTGTTTTCTCATATTATAAAATTTAACCCATTTAAGGGGTTGTTTTCTCATACTCACAAATATACCAAAATTATAGAATTATTTTCTTCAATTGATAAATATATACGCATTATGGGGTTATTTTCTCATATTTAAAAATTTATTCGTTCTATGATGCTGTTTTCTTAAATTCACAATTACACTACTTTTACGGGATTGTTTTCTCATATTATAAAATTAACCCATTTAAAGGGTTGTTCTCTAATACTCACAAATATACCAAAATTATGAGGTTATTTTCTCCAATTGACAAATGTCCCCGTATTACAAGGTTATTTCTTATATCGACAAATATACCCCTTTTACGGGGTTGTTTTCTCATATTATAAAATTAACCAATTTTTAAGGGGTTTTTTCTCATACTCACGAATATACCAGAATTACGGGGTTATTCTCTCCAATTAATAAATATCCCCGTATTACGGGGTAGTTTTCTTATATTAAAAGATTTACCTCTTCTACGAGGCTGTTTTCTCAAACTCACAATTACACTACTTTTACGGGGTTGTTTTCTCAGATTCATAAATATACACACGTTTTACGGGGTTATTTTCTTATATTGATAAATATACCACTTTTACGGGGTTATTTTCTCATATGAAATTATTAGCACTATTATGTGGTTGTTATCTCAAATTCATAAATATACACGTTTTACGCGGTTATTTTCTTATATCGACAAATATACCATTTTTACGGGTTGTTTTCTCATATTATATAATTAACCCATTTAAAGGCTTGTTATCTCATATTCACAAATATACAAAAATTACGGGGTTATTTACTCCGGTTGATAAATATCCCCGCATTACGGGGTTGTTTTCTCATATTAAAAAATATACCCCTTCTAGGATGTTGTTTTCTCATAGTCGCAATTACACTACTTTTACGGGGTTATTTTCTCAGATTCATAAATATACACGTTTTACGGGGTTACTTTCTTATATTGATAAATATACCACTTTTATGGGACTGTTTTCTTATATTAAATTATTAGCACTATTACGGGGTTCGTTTCTCAAATTCATATAAATACACGTATCATGGGGTTATTTTCTTTTATCGACAAATATACCCCTTTTACAGGGTTGTTTTCTCATATTATAAAATTAACCCATTTAAGGGGTTGTTTTCTCATACTCACAATTATACCACAAATACGGGGTTGTTTTCACATATTAAAAAATTTACCCCTTCTACGAGGCTGCTTTCTCATATTAAAAAATTTACCTGTTTTACGAGGTTGTTTTCTTAGACTCGCAATTACACTACTTTTATGGGGTTGTTTTCTCAGATTCGTAAATACATATGTTTTACGGGGTTATTTTCTTATATTGATAAATATACCACCTTTACGAGGTTGTTTTCTCATATTATAAAATTAACCCATTTAAAGAGTTGTTTTTTCATACTCACAAATATACCAAAATTACGATGTTATTTTCTCCGATTGACAAATATCCCCATATTATAGTGTTATTTTCTTATATCGACAAATATACCCCTTTTACGGGGTTGTTTTCTCATATTATAAACTTAACCAATTTAAGGGATTTTTTTTCTCATACTCACGAATATACTAGAATTATGGGGTTATTTTCTCCAATTGATAAATATCCCTGTATTACGGGGTTGTTTTCTTATATTAAAAGATTTACCTCTACTACGATGTTGTTTTCTCAGACTCGCAATTACACTACTTTTACGGGTCTTTTTTCTCATATTCGTAAATATATACATTTTTCAGGTTATTTTCTTCTATTAATAAATATACCACTTTTACAGGGTTGTTTTCTCATATTAAATTATAAGCACTATTTTGGGGTTGTTTTCTCAAATTCATAAATTTACACATTATACGAAGTTATTTTCTTATATTAACAAATATACCACTTTTACGGGGTTGTTTTCTTATATACTAAAATTAACCGATTTAAGGAGTTGTTTTCTCAAACTCACAAATATACCAAAATTGCACTGTTATTTTCTTTGATTGATAAATGTCCTTGTATTACGGGTTGTTTTCTAATATTTATAAATAGATCCCTCTTACGGGTTGTTTTCTCATATTAAAAAATTTACCCCTTCAACGAGGCTTTTTTCTCAGACTCGCAATTACACTACTTTTACGGGGTTATATTCTCAGATTTATAAATATACAGGTTTTACGATGTTAGTTTCTTATATTGATAAATATACCACTTTTACGGGGTCGTTTTCTCATATTAAATTATTAGCACTATTATGAGGTTGTTATCTCAAATTCATAAATATACACGTTTTACAGGGTTATTTTCTTATATCGACAACTATACTCATTTTACGGGCTTGTTTTCTCATATTAAAAAGTTAACTCATTTAAAGGCTTATTTCTCATACTCACAAATATACAAAAATTACAGGGTTATTTACTCCGATTGATAAATATCCCCGTATTATGGGGTTGTTTTCTCTTATTAAAAATATACCCCTCGTAGGAGGCTATTTTCTCACACTTACAATTACAATACTTTTACGGGGTTGTTTCTCAAATTCATAAATATAAACGTTTTGCGAAGTTTTTTTCTTATATTGATAAATATACCACTTTTAAGGGATCGTTGTCTCATATTAAATTATTAGCACGATTATGGGGTTCTTTTCTCATATTCATAAATATACACGTTTTACGAGGTTATTTTCTTTTATCGACAAATATACCCCTTTTACGGGGTTGTTTTCTCATATTATAAAATTAACCTATTTAAGGGGTTGTTTTCTCATACTCACAAATATACCACAATTACGGGGTTATTTCCTCATATTAATAAATTTCCCTGTATTACGGGGTTGTTTTCACATGTTATAAAATTTACCCCTTCTATGGGGCTGTTTTCTCATATTAATAAATTTATCCGTTTTACTGTTTGCTTAGACTCGCAATTACACTACTTTTACAGAGTTGTTTTCTCAAATTCATAAATACACACGTTTTACAGGGTCATTTTCCTATATTGATAAATACATCCTTTTTACGAGGTTGTTTTCTCATATTATAAAATTAACCCATTTAAGGGGTTTTTTTTTCTCATACTCACGAATATACCAGAATTACGGGGTTATTTTCTCTGATTGATAAATATCCCCGTGTTACGGGTTTATTTTCTCATATTTAAAAATTTACCCTTTCTACGAGGTTGTTTTCTCAGATTCATAAATATACACGTTTTACGAAGTTATTTTCTTATATTGATAAATATACCACTTTTACTGGGTCATTTTCTCATATTTAGTTACTAGCACTATTATGGGATTTTTTTTCAAATTCATAAATATACATGTTTTACGGGGTTCTTTTTTATATCAACATATACACCCCTTCTACGAGCCTGTTTTCTCAGACTCGCGATTACACTACTTTTAGGGGGTTGTTTTCTCATATTCATAAATATACACCTTTTATGGAGTTATTTTCTTATATTGACAAATATACCCCTTTTACGGTGTTGTTTTCTCATACTTGCAAATATACTAAAATTACGGGGTTATTTTCTCCGATTAATAAATATCCCCGTATTATGGGGCTGTTTTCTCATATTAAAAAATTTACCCCTTCTATGAGGTTGTTTTCTCATATTAAAAATTTTACCTCTTCTACGAGGTTGTTTTCTTAGACTCGTAATTACACTACTTTTATGGTGTTGTTTTCTCAGATTCATAAATATATACGTTTTACGGGTTTATTTTCTTATATTGATAAATATATCACTTTTAGGGGGTTGTTTTCTCATATTATAAAATTAACCCATTTAAAGGGTTGTTTTCTCATACTCACAAACATACCAAAATACGGGGTCATTTTCTCCGATTAATAAATATCTCTGTATTACAGGGTTGTTATCTCATATTAAACAATTTACCCCTTCTACGAGGCTGTTTTCTCATATTCGAAATTAGAATACTTTTACGGGGTTGTGCTCTCAGATTCATAAATATACACATTTTACAAAGTTATTTTCTTATATTAACAAATATACCTCTTTTACGGGGTTATTTTTCGATATTTTAAAATTAACCCATTTAAGGGGTTGTTTTCTCATACTCACAAATATACTATAATTACGGGATAGTTTTCTCATACTAAAAAATTTATCCCTTCTACGAGGCTGTTTTCTCAGACTCGCATTACACTATTTTGTGGGGTTATTTTCTCATATTTATAAATATACACGTTTCCCTAGGTTATTTTCTTATATTGATAAATATACCACTTTAACGGGGTTGTTTTCTCATATTAAATTATTAGCGCTATTATGGGGTTGTTTTATCAAATTCATAAATATACACGTTTCACGGAGTTATTTTCTTGTATCAATAACTATACCCCTTTAACGGGGTTGTTTTATCATATTCTAAGGAGTTGTTTTCTCATACTCACAAATATACCAAAATTACGAGGTTATTTTCTCCGATTGATAAATATCCTCTTATTACGGGATTATTTTCTAATATTTATAAATATACCCCTCTTACGGGTTTGTTTTCTAATATTAAAAAATTTATCCCTTCTACGAGGCTGTTTTCTCAGACCCGCAATTATACTATTTTTAAAGGGTTGTTTCATAAATATATACGTTTTACGGGCTTATTTTCCCATGTTGATAAATATACCCTTTTACGGGGTCATTTTCTCATATTAAACTATTT